>NW_028263371.1:17835500-18000000 GCF_051168715.1 Poecilia mexicana
CAGAGGTTGAACTTCATTAGCATCAGAATGAGGAAGTAAAAGCCATTAGGTGCCCAGCGTCTTTCTTAATATTGGATACCTAATAAATGAAAGACAATGGAAGGTGAAAAAGGCGTGAAATTAAGCGTTGTATTTTTTTTTCTTCATGCACAATCTGAACCCTCTGCTTCTGTTTTATGTTTTATATGACGGGTTTATTTAAGAGTCTCCCAACTTGATTGTCCCGACTCCCTGGTGTTGCTCTGAGGCTTTTAAGATTAAGGATGAACTAAGATTGAGCCCCATGCTCACACTTTATTAAAATCATCAGATAAGGTGATGTGTGACTGAGTTAGCAAGAAAGAAAGAAAGAGAGAGAGAAATAACTCATGGACTTGTGTTCACAAAAAGAGTGATGCCTCCCAGGCCATGTTCTGTAGTCACTGTGAAATGATCCAGTCCAGGTTTCACTCTGTGCTCATGATGTCAGGTAATCCTCTGTCTGATTTTCACAAACAAAAAAATGTTTTATTCATGTCACATTTGGGTTTTTGAGTTTGTTGTTGACCAGCTAAGTAATTCATATTTGCACATGGTCATGGTCATATGTTTGTCCACATTGTCACAAACTGTGAAATAGCCTTTTAGCAGGCAGGAAACAGATGCCAGCTTCATCCTCATTAGCGGCTAACGGTTAGCCAGTTGTGGTTCGATCAAATATTTTATATCTTGTCTGCCACTATTTTGTGGCGTTTTGTTTTTGCCCAAATTCCACAAAATGCTGCCACGTGATTTCAGTGGTGAAGGCTTGATTAATCGATCGAAAAAATGAATCAGATTAATCACATGCTAGCGTTGTGATTAATCACGATTAATCGTTAGCAGCTATTAGCTCACCAATTGTAGTTTATTCAGATATTTCATATCTTGTCTGCCACCATTTTGTTTATACCTAAATTCCACAAAATGCTGCAAGACAAATTATTTCAAAGTTGTGAAGACTCGATCAATCGACTGGAAAAAAAAAATCGTATTAATCGCACTCTGGTCCTTTGATTAATCATGATTAGTCATAACTAACTTTCTAAGCCTGAAATGTAAATATTAAGACAAAGCATTTTCAGATGCTTTGTCTTAAACCAAGCATCTGAAAATTCTCAGTTCTCCAGTTTTTCATATCCAGGAAAGCTTAAAAAAGTCCCAGTGTTTCAAATACAGTTTGTCCATGAGGAGTAACCCAGAAAACCAGGACCGGGGCAGAAGTCTCACTGAAACTTACAGAAATCGACTCAACAGGTTGAGCAACAAAATGTCCAGTGACAGGAATCATCATGGCTGTCCAGGGCTGCCATTAGCTTGTTTCTTTATAATTATGCGGAAAAGAGAATTCAAAAGGAATGTGTGATTTTCAATGGTTAATTTTCAAGAAAAGTTGATTTTTTACTACTTTTGTCAGTTTCACGTTAATTCAGTGACTACTGGGAACGTTTTTGTCATGATCAGCGAGCGAACAACTACATATTTTGGTGACCGAAGCAAACCTGATGTTGTACAGTAAGTGGAACAGTAAACCACTCCACCTTCTTCACATGTAACATAGCAGGTTCAGTATTCACCCCACAAACTTCCTGCTGCATATTTTCCTTTTGCACATAGTTTCCTTTCTTAAAAAAAAAAAAAAAAAAAAAAAAAAGCAGTCCTATGACTGTTTTCGATGTAATGTATGGCCTCATTGTCTAACCTGAGGATGCTTTGGAATGAATTTGATCCGTCGACCTAATTTCTGTCACCACAGCGCAGCAATATTCCCAGCCCCTGCTGGATTTTTATTTTTTTATTTTTCCAGCGATACGAACTAAAGCACAAACATGAGGAATTCCTTCGCTGTGAAAATGTGGCCTGGTTCAACACAAACTATCAGGTCTGTGTGACTGGAGGGCCCCATGTGCTAATAGGCCTCACCAGCCGGCTACATTCCACAGCTGTGTGGCTCAAGGTCCAGAGGCGCACGCACACACACGCACGCACGCACTCACGCAAAACCAATACACACACTTTCATTTCTACTCAGCTGGTAACTCTGTCAAATAATAACTGGGGGGATTCAGAGGGTCTGAATCTCGACTACCATCAAAGTATTTCATATGAGAAGGCTGACCACAGTTCAGCTCGGATTCACCCCACTTTCATCTCAGATTTACTCAATAAAACTTTAATATTTTAAGTGGACGTAAAAATGGTTTTTCCCTCCACCTAGATTTGATCCTCAACTCCAGGATAAGATGTCTGATGGCTCTCCGTCGCTGTCAGCAGTCAGTCAGTCAGAAGGATGGACGCCTGTCAGAATGGATGGATTTATTCCGTCAACACAGAAATGTGTGTTTTCAGGATTATGGCTCAATCGCAGCTGTGGGGCAAAACCGCATAATAATCCTTAACAAATATTCACACTTCCCTGCAGATGAATTATAGAGACTTTCATAAAAATCCATGTATATTTTGTGTGTTTTCCAGCCACATAGTGCCATTTTATAGCACAATCAAGTCATTATGTTATCTTCAGTTGTTGTAAGAATGCTGTAAATATATCAAATATGACTTAAAAGAAAATTGACTTGGTAATTTGGTAAAGGCCTTGAAATTGGGCCTCTGTCTCTTTAAAAACTCCTGCTCTTACTGAAACTCTGTGTGTGACTCCCCCTCTCCGCTCCTTCAGACTAGCCAGCAGCAATTAGCAAATATCAGGTGGAACATCTGCTGAGCTCATTATAGGAGCTACTTCTCAATGCAACGCTGGTAAAAACGTTGTTAAAGGGTTAATAGAGGAGCTATGTTGTGATGACTTCCTGAAGGCGGAGTTTCAGAAAGAGCAGGAGTTTTTAAAGAGACAGAGACCCAATTTCAAGGCATTAAATATCAAAGTAAGTTTTCTTTTGAGTCATGTTTCATATACAAAGCTTTTTTGTAGTAACTGAATATAGACATAGTTACTTGATTGTGCTATAAAATGGGACTATATCCATGGAAAACACATAATACTGCCCCTTTAATTTTGTCTAATTGTTTTGCTCTTTTGGATTACTGAGGGGGAAAAATTAATTATTTCCAGTAAAATATGTCTAATAGGGTAAATTATGCCCAGGAGCAGCACACTTCTGAACACCCGTTGTAGTGACTGCATGTGTTTCTTGCAGGGTTATTTTACATTTTCTTTTAATTCAGCAGACGGTAGTTCCACACATCTCCCAGCAGACAGAGAAAAACCCCTCTAAAAGAAGCCTGCAGGTCGTGAAGGTCAGCATCAGTCCACCCCGCTGGGCGTCTCCATGAGCAAAACACTAAAAAACCCTGCCAGTTCTCAGGTGCTGCTTCCTCCCTCGCCTTGACCTTTGACCTCCCCACCAGGGGAAAGAAAAGGTGATTCTGCTGCCACTTCGATGAATAATGTATCGGGCCTTTATTGCAGCTCTGCAGTGACTGTTACCAGCCGCCTGCCGCCCTGAACCCACACCCACCGGACAGGACTGAGAGGTCAGGGTCTCACTTCTCAGACAGAAGACTAAACAACAGTAATGGATCTGAGATTCACAGATTGGACCGTCCCTGAACACTGTGGAGCCTCACTATTCTCAGAAACAGCCTCAGAAAGAGCAGCGAGGAGGAGTCTGGTTTTTCATTTATTTATTTTTTTTATTTCAGTCAGGTTTTATTCTGTCATTACTACAACAGGCGGTTTGTTAGGAAATAAATTTTATCCTGTTATGTCAGTTAGGATAGGAATAAAAAGTATCAACACCTCTAGAGAAACCAGGTGTTTCTGGAAGAACTGAACCCGACGTTTTGGATAAAGTGGCACGTCTAACGGGAAATCACACAAAGGCATACAGAGTCATCTTCTTCAATGAAGATATAGGTGTAAAACGTGACAGATCAATAAATAAATACAAAGTAAACATAAATAAACACAACCTACTACCTAAAATTTTCACTGACCTGGCCTGGCCGCCTCTATGCACATTTTCTGGGGTCGCCACTGTTTCCATGTTCATTCGACTCAAATGAACATGGGAACAGTTCATGTTTCCATGTTCCATGCATCGCTTTGACACGGTGGCAGCATCATGCTCTGGGATCAAGTCTTTTCAGGAGTTTTTGGTCAAGATGGCTGAGACTGTGACGTGTTAATCAGCTTTGACCTAAAAACATCAGGAAGATGAAGATGAAGATGGCTTCAGTGAGTCCAAGCATACACCAAATCAGGCCTGTGAGCAGGAAGTTAGATTTGGACAACATAGAGAAGGTTTTTTTAATGTAGATCTAGTGTGATAGACTCATACCAAAAAAAAAGAAAAGAAAAAGAAGGAACCTGTTATTAAGTCAAAGCATGCTTTCAACCAAGCTTATAGGTTTAATGATGTGCATAGTTATACAGCCAGGTTATTGTTAAAGTTTTACTTTACAGTAGGAGGAATATCTTTATTTTTTAGTTGCGTTACACATAAAAAAAATCATATTTGAGTTCAAAAAGTGGAAAGAAATGTCCCGAAAATCTATAAAATTGATAGATTATTCTCAGAAAATTTCTAGATAAAACATGAAAACAATCTGAAAATGTCTGAGATTTTTCTAGAAAATTTTGATTTTTGGAGGAAAAGTACTAATATTTTCAGTACATTTAGACGTTGATTGTTTCCTTTTCAATTGATGAAACCTAAAAAACAAACACCAGACAAAAAAAAAAAAAAAACTACAATAACCGAAGTCAGTCTGAGCATCATCATCATCATCATCACAGCTGTTTGTTGACACCTCGCCTCATACTGAAAGCTCCCTCGGTCTCAGGGAACACCCGACCTCCGCCTATCGCAGGGTCGCGCTTCCCTCGGTAATCTCCCCGCGCCTGCGCGCATTGGCTGCCTCGCGCGTCAGTCTCGCTGAGTGGGCGGAGCCGCGCGGACAGGGTGGAAGGAGGAGTGGCGCCCGAGAGGCGGCGCGACCGCCTGTCAGTTGTGTTCTCGTCCTCGTCAAAAGTCGGCTGTTTGTAGCTGTGACTGAAAATCACACGGACCCTGCGGCTGCGGACAGACCCGCGGCGACGCACGAGCGAGTCGGTCCATCCGCCGCGCCACGCCGAGAGCCCGGTCCCTCGTGCACTCTTGACACCAAAGGACGTGTTCGGGGCACGGAGCGGCTCGGTTTCGGGTAGCCCTGGTAACCTGGTGGACAACGTTGGATCGGGAGATTTCCTCCGCTGCAGCAGCTGCTGGTTTCCAGGAGGCTTTACGCACGTCTGGATGCCTTGACTGCTTCCAGGGAGCCGGGAGCCAGGAGCGGGGCTGGAGACGGTGAGGACTTGTTGCGCGTCTCCCGGGGAGCGCACCGGTCGGTCCCCCTTCCTGAACCTGCCTGTGATGCTCGGGGTTGTAGAAGCGCCGCGGAGCGCGCTAACACAACCAGCCTAAAGTCAGCGTGGAGTTCTCCTCTGGAACTATGAAATCCTGCTCATAAATAGTCAAATTGAGTTGAGCAGTGTGCGTCAGGCTGACAGAGCCGCTCCTCTTTTAAATGGCATCCCCGAACAAGGGCACCAAACTTTCTCCGAGCCCGTAAAATTGCTTCACTTTCTGCCCCCGAGCCCGCTTGTTCTGAACTGAGCCTCTCTCCCCCCTCTCCCCCCAGTCACCCAGCCCTCTGACCGCCGACATGTCGGAGCGTGACGGATGTGGAGACGGGCTGTACGGCGACGGGGCGCCGGACTTCATCCCACCGAGAGTGTCCCGCGGCCGGCGGAGCGGTGTCATCCTGCCCGGAGGTGGAGGAGGAGGAGGAGGAGGCGGCGGCGGCCCGGACTCGGACACCATCCTGCTGGAGTCCGTGAAGGCAGCACCGCGCCGCAGCAGCATCATTAAGGTACTCGGCACGTTTAGTCATTTATTGTTTTGTGATATGATTTTGAAAGCCTGTTCAGTTGTAAAGTGAAATATTTCAACAAGTGACCATAGGGAAGATGGTAAGGTGATACCCCCCCCCCCCCTCATGGCACTTTTCTGACTCGTGACGCGCCTTCTTGCGGGAGATGCGCATCTCATTGCACATTTCCGATAAAATGACCTTTGTTTCAGGCGAGTCAGAGGTGATTTCATCTTCCATCATCGCCTTGACTCTCTCTTCTGTTTGGAATGTCAAAGCAGTCAGACCAGATTCTTAGAGATTTGCTGAGCATGGAGAGAAGCAGACATGGCAACATGCATCAAATCTCCTCCTAGCGGTTTACTTTAACTCTACTTACGATCCTCGTTTAAGGTTTGCACTCATCCGGGAAGTCTGTCAGTTCCTCAAGTTCCGATCGGAGCCCAATATTAAATGGTAGCTGGCTTTTGGTTTCCATGGAGATAACCCCTGAGCTGCTCTCTGATTTTCTGACATCACGGTCGCCCCCGGGCTCACCTGTGCTCAGGTTGCAGGCCACTGGGCCGTGCGCAGGAGCGGATCATGTTTGGGAGTTCTTCACCGTTCATGTCTAACATTTCCGCTCCATAGGAGTCTGTCTCCCTCCGCCTCAGGTGATGCGGCTCATGTGTCACCGAGGCGCTGGAATGCAACATGTACGCATGTAATCGATATGTCCCGCTTCTCATCTGAGCTGAATCAGAACCGCCGGGTTGCTCCTCATAGGTCTGAGTGGAAGGTCAATATGTGACGTATTTGTGTCTCTGTTTTACATGACCTCTGCCGTCCAGGCGGAAGAAAACTGGAACAGGCTTTCTGAATGTTTTACCAAAAACAAAAAAAAAAACAAAAAAACAAAACCGAGTCAACACTTTGGAACTACGTTTCACCAAAATTACACCTGCAAGTGTTTAGAGGAATGTCTGTTATGCATTGATCCACTTTTTTCCACTTCTGATACCTGTATCTGTTTGTTTAGTATCGGCTGAAACCAATAGATACAGGAAAAACAGCTGAACTGACTAAGTATGTTTCTGTTTTTTTTTTTTTTTTTTTTTAAATCAGACATAAATAAACTGAATTACAAATGTATTTGATAACTCTGCACCAGTACAGTGCACTGAAAAACACCAACAGCTTCACAAGCCTGGTCAATCATGGAAAACCAGCTTTAATTTGTTCAGTCAGTGCAATTAGAACAGCCACAGTAAAATAGATAATAAAGAAACTGAAGCTGATAAAACAATAAGTTGACTATGTTGATCAAACATTTAAGAAATAAATAAACTCCAACAAATCTTCTTTGGTTCAAAAATGCAATTAGGAATTCCAAATATAACGTAAAATAAATAATAAAGTATGATGTTGTGCAGAGCACAAAGGATAGAAACCAGGCTGAACAGATCTGCCTTTATACCCAGTCTAGATTTTTTTTTTTTTAATATCGGGATCAATACAGATATTAGTATCGGATCGGTGAGTCTCTAATCTCTACCAACTTAGAATATTTAGAGGCTGTTTTGGTTTAAGTCGGATTGAAGGGACATTGTCTTTAAGCATCAGTTGTCAAGTCTTGCAACAGATTGTCATTTGGATTTGATTCAGTACTTTGACTAGGCCATTCTAACAAGTACTTCTTTTGATCTCAACCATCCCATTACAGCTCTGACAGTTTAGGAAGGCTTTTTTATGGTGAGACGGTGGGGAAATATGTGTGGTATGTATAATATCTTACCACCCGTAACATCAAAATTACCTTTTATCTTTTTTATTTAACCAGGATAAGTTCAGACTAAACAGCTCTTTATACGGGACGTTCATATTGGTGTATTTTTTTTTAATGTCATATTTAAGGGCACCTCACCATACTAATTCAGATTTTACATGTTAAAGAAAAAAAAAAGGAAATGACATGCATTATTTGGTTTCCTCTGTTGGTCTGTCTGGTTAGATCTTGATAAAATACACATTTGTAATGTGACTAAAAGTTCCAAAGCTTTTTGCAAGACAGTAATCAGTTTACACATTGTTTTTTCTCCATCATTGTTCTGACTGCTCACATGAGCTGCTATCGTCTAATGTGTGACATGACTGCATGATGGACATGTGGATAATAGATTCTAATTATATATTTTCCAGTAAGCCCGGGTTTTCATTCTCATTAAAATTCGCCAGATGAAGTTTTTGTTGTGTCAAACCTGCGATCAGGCTGACGTGGTGGCGAAGGTTTGCGACCTTCCGGCCTGTTTCCCTCCTCACGCCGTCAGGTCAGCCTCCATATTTCACTTTGTGATAGGTAGACTGACAGAGAAAGCATGCGTTTTTTCGTTTCTTTTTTTTTTTTGTTGAACGGGCTCGCTTCAACGCGGTGTTCTCGGGGGGGCGGCAGTCGGCCCCATCTGCAGGAGCCGGCCGAACACAGAGCTCTTTGACCGGTCAGGAGGAAGTAGATGGGAGGACGGCCTGAGGAGGAGGTGATGGTGGTCAGGATGATCTGCAGCACAGCAGAAGCTCAGAGACTCAATGGAACCATGTTGGTGTGTCATTAATAATCAAGGAGTGACGAGTTAGTTCAAGTCACAGCTAAAGATGCGCCGATATTAATATCTGTATCGGCCCTGATGTTGAAATAATTCTACATGGGGTTTCGGTGGCAATGCACCCGATCAATGAGGGCAGATCTACTCAGTCTAGTTCTGTGCTTTGTGCTCTGAGTGACATCGTGCTTTATTATTTATTTTACATTATGTTTACAATTTCTAATTGGACTTTTTGAACAATTTGAAAGAAGGTGTGTTGCATTTAAAAAAAAAAAAGTTTGACCAAGATAGTCAACTTACTGCACCGACTGAACAAATTAAAGTTGTTTCTTTGTTTGATAAAGAATGTGGAGGTACTTGTGTATTTAAAAATCTGAAGTTGTCTCTGGCTCAAGGTTGAAAATCGGAGATTGTTCAGATATTGCTGAGTACTTATTTTTACTGAGCTTCACATTAATGGCTTACTCTAATATAATCTGTCATAAAAAATTTGACATTCACATCGGCTTATGAACCTTGGCACCGTGTTTGGAGTCGAGGTTCTAAAAATGTCTCATTTATCAGAAACCATCACATTTCCTGGTGACTTCTTCAGCTCAGGTAATGTATTAAATTAAAGAGGCACTTTATATTTTAACTAACTTCAAGTCTCAGATCTTGCAACATTTGGCTGAATCACATCTTAGGGTTACACCTTAGCACTCAGTTTTAATGACACTCCTTCGACATGCTGATACATGACCTATACTAATTAATTGCACGTAAAGTCATTTACTCAATATTCCTTTAATCTATAAATACTCAAGACCTCCTCTAAAAAACCTCACAACTGCCTGTTTAAATATTTTAAACTCTAAATACACCTGGTGATGCATTAATACAAACAGTTAGCATAGGCTAACATGCTACAGTTGTCCCTATTTCTGCTTTTGGTCTTACAGTCAATCAAATGCAAAAGAAAATAAATGACTTTCTTGGATTGGCTGCTTTGCAAACACCAGCCAATAGCATCTGAGTTAGCGTTGCACCTTGGCATTTGAGCTTCTTTTCAATCATTTTGAGGTGCGCTCTGAAAATTCTCCTCCTGCAAAATAATTTGGAGTTACAAACTACATGAACAAACACCCTCCAGAATCTTTATCAAATGAAAGAGAAAACGTGAAAAAGTCAAGGCACTCGGCATCGAAAGCATGGATGACCTGGAAAAATATTGTTAGGACATCAACTAAGAGTTAGCCCATGACTTGCATATTGGAGACAGACCTCTCAACCACAAAATCTAGTAGCCGTATGCAAACACCCCAGACCTCAAACTGAATTTATGGCAAATCACATCGTCATGGTGACTTTCATCGATATTATCACATGTTTCTGTAATATCATGCAGCCACGTGGCGCGTCGGCTAAACCGTTATCAGATCTGTATCAGATGGCAGCAGATGTGTTTTATTTTATTTTATCTTTTTAAAAAATCTTTTTTCAAAGATTTTCTGTCTCATTTTAAACTGTCACAACAAAGTGACCGTTTCTCACACACACACACACACACACACACACACACACACACACACACACACACACACACATATATATATATATATATATATATATATATATATATATATATATATATATATATAAACAAATTACAAGTTACCTACTGCTGCTTTAAACAAAGGAAAGTGGCTCTTTTTATCCTTCTTTTATTCCCCATTTTGCTTGTTCTTCAAGAATTGAAAGTGATTCTAGACAGCCACTTTATTAGGTACACTTTGCTCTCACTTAATGCTTAATGGGTTGGACTCCTTTAACGTTCAGAGCTGCTTTATTTGTCTAAGTGCTAAATTTGAGATGACGGCATCACACATTTGCTGCATGATGCAAATCTCTTGTTCCAACTCGTCTCTAAATGCTCTGCTGGATGGAGATCTGGTGACAGCGGACATCACCGGCCTACAGTCAACTCATTGTGCTGCACGCTAATTAGGGTCGGTACAAGAAATTGGGCTCTTTGTTAGCATTGTCTTTTTTTTTTTTTTTTTTTTAAACTGGATGCTGAAAATTCTGACTTCATGTTTGTGTTGCTGAATGCATTGTTGATATTCAACACCAGGCTTACGTCACAAAAACAACCTTATACATTTTAATTTGTTGCTCACTGAAGTAAAAGTTCTGAATGACACATTCTTATAAAGCCAAGCAGCAGTAAGCTCAGGACGCAAAAATGACCGGTTAATATTTAGTGCTCAGGTTTTAGATAAAAAGACGATTACTTCTGTAACAAATCTGAACTTATCAAATAAAAAAAAAAAACTAAACAAAAGACTGTTTACAGCTTTTGTATTGACCTTAACTACAAATTAGGGCATCTCTGTATTAGAAGGTTTTACTTTTCATTTCTGGAACGGTCTGCCCACCAGGGGTCCAATTAGTTACTGGTACCCTGAGCCAGATCTGCTTTGCAAGCTTGAAGTAACTGTAAACATTTAATGTTTGATATCAAAGCATCATAAATGTACAAAAAAAAAAGAAAGATTCTAACCACAAAGCGACACAAATGAACCACGGAGAGATTTGGAAGAACCAGACCAGAGATGCAGAAACGGCTTATGAATCTCTGGCCAGATGGCGGCGATGTGAGGTGGGGCTCCAGGGGGCCGTTTGTTAATTGCCATTGGCAGTGGTGTGATTGGTCTGTTGCTGATGCCTCAGAGGCTGGGTGTGGGGAGGCTGCTGGTTTTTGAAGCAGGATTTATGATGCTTGAGTTTATCTGATGATTAACCTATTTTTACCCTTCCAGCCTGACTCCTGTTGGCCTGAACAGTTCATTCACTTCCTGACTGGGAGTCTAAAAGTACATCACATGTCAGGCTTATTTGTAAAAGGACAACGTTTTGAATGTCTGCATGTTTTTCTCTGGAATTGACATGCAGATGTGATTTCTTAAATATATTATAAGCAAACTTATAATACACAATAGCAACCCTGAGATGACTTGAAAACCTAACAGACCGGCACCCAACTCAGAGATTTAAAAGCACTCAGTGGCAATCCCATGTTTCTTGTAATGGCAGCTTGTGGAACAATAAGCTATTTAAAGGAGTGTATTCAAGGCATCTAGTGGCATTTTACAGCACAATCAAGTAACTATGTTACCTTCAGTTATAAAAATACATATCAAATATGACTTAAAAGAAATTTAACTTCATAATTTAATGCCTTGAAATTCAGCCTTTCTGAAACTCCGCCTTCAGGAAGTCATCATAGCAGCGCTCCTCTATTAACCCTTTAACAAAGTTTTTACTGTTTTTCTATTGCCAACCAACACGTTCAACGTTTTCCTGTTAAAACGGTCAAGAAAACGATCCTTTCTTCTGCCTTTCTAGCAACAGGGCATCTGTGGTGCTGGATAACACATCATCATCCATGTATTCAGCTCCTTCCCACCTAACAAGGCTGTCACTAAAGGCCGTTTCATGTTGGAACAATGCATTTTAAAATGACTTTTGCGCTTTGAAAAAGAGCGAAGATGTCCATTCCAATTCTTTTGTGTCACATTTTCAATATTAAATTTGACTTCTAAAATGTGATCAAATGTGATATTTAAATTTTAAAACGGAAAAGTTAGCACAGTCAGAGTTCAGAGTAGTTTCTTGTCGAACCAGAACCAGAGTTTCTTTTATTTAGAACATTATATATTAATTCTTCAAGTAAGAAACTACAAAGGTCTCTCCACTTTAGCCACTGAAAGCGATTAAGTATTTTTTTTCTTCTTCTTGGACCGAATCATTTTCTCTTTTCTGGATCACGACGCTAAAAGGCAGAGTTCACCCGTTTATTGCCAACCTCTTTAGACCCGATTAAACACAGACAGACCTGCACAGGTTCTGAGCTGAACGGGTTAAAACAAAGTCAGGGTGAGGCCGCCTGCGGCACGGCTCACGTTACCACAATCCCACATGCAGGCGATTAAATCACTTCTTCTGTAGCCTCAGAGCTGATGCATGGATGCAGTGATGGTATCTGGAGAGCTGCAGGCGACCTGGACTCGGCGAGTTCTTTTACAACTTTTTAATGCAGCCTAATGTACTATCAGTAACTAGGGACGCACCGATCCACTTTTTTCACTTCCGATATCTGAAGGTTATTATCAGCCAATACCGATCCAAAGCAGAAAAGCAAAAAAAATTAATTACTTAATTAAAAATGTATTTATCCCTAGTCTTAGTGGAAGGTCAATATGTGATGTATTTGGGTTGCTTTTACCTTTCATCCAGGTTGAAGAAAACTGATACATGCTTTCTGAATGACGCACCAAGACAAATGTGTGGCTTGCACTTTCATAAACTGACTCAATTCTTTGTGGAACTACTTTTCTCTGAAATTAGACCTGCAAGTGTTTAGAGGAATGTCCCTACTATGCACTGATCCAATTTTTTTGCATTACCAAAACCAATACCAATATCTGAGATTTAGTATCGACCGATACTTATCCGATCCACAAAAACAGAGATGAATCGATTTAAAATGTTTTTTTTTTCCAAACACAGACATAAGTATACTGAATTACAAATGTATTTGATAACTGTGCACCACTACAGACCACTGAAATATACCACTAGCTTTAATTTGTTCAGTCAGTCAGTGCCGTTAGGAGTAGAACGACCAATGTAGAATAAATAAACCGAGAAAACGATAAGTTGGCTATGTTGGTCAAACATGTAAGAACTGCAACAAACTTTCTTTCAAATGGTTCAGAAAGTTTAATTATAATTTCTAAATATAATGTAAGATAAATAACAGAGACGTCACTCAAAATGCAAAGCATAGAATTAGACTGAATAGATCTGCCCTTATGGACTCGGTGCATTATCACCAATGGATCTGAAAAAATGTTTCAATATCATGACGGTTTCAGATATCGGTATTGGATAGATTTAATTTTAAATGGCTTCACTTTTGTTTCAAACACATGAATTTCTCAGGATCTACCCGTCCTTGAGAGCTGTGAGCTTTGAAAAACACGTCAGGGGCGTCGCGGCGTTGAAACGAGCTTTCTCCTCAGTCATGCCAGGGAAGCAATTGTTCATTTTTCTTCTCATGATTCAACGGGGAAAAGATTTGTGTCCAATACGCCCTGAAAAGGCTCCAGCAGTCAGCGACCTCTTGACCCGTGATGCCAGAAATAACTTCCCGTCTCCGTCTAGTTTAGCAAGTAGGAAATAATTGTACATCCAGAGCCTCGGAGAAAAACCCTCCGTCTGTGCTGCAGAGTGCACCAGGCCAAAACGGAGTGGAAAAACCTGGTGTCCATTCATGTTACATTAAATGTAGACTACACGCTTGAAAACTAAGTGATGATCTGAGCTCTGATTCCCAGAATACGCAGAGACTTCTTCGTCACATTCAGAATTGCTTTCACTCCTTAATGTTTTATCGGTGGGACTTGACCGTCCACCAGACGCTGCTTTATCACATTTAAAGAGTCACTTACAGGATATTAATCTCTGTCGAGTCGACTTAATTAGGCTGTTATACTCATCTCCCCCCAGCATCCCATTCGCATTTAGTTTACAGCATTTCAGTAAGGCGAATAAACACACTGTGGTAGACCAGGGAGAGCCGTGTGGGATTACTAGTGAATGAAAACACACACACACACACACATGCACACACACACTTGCGCTCAGGCTTTCCAGGGGAAGGCTCAGGGGAAGGTTTAGTCAGACGTCTTTCTGACAAGCTGATGTGTCGGCTGAGCTCTGACGGATGCCGTCTCTGTCTAGAGCCACCGACCGACTGTCAGGGTTCAGCTTCTCTCTGGGCTTCCTCAGCGTCATCCAGGTTTACGGACTCCTTCCTGGGCGCGATAGAGGCTGGCTGATAGAGGCCTCTCTTATCAATGCGATTGTGTTGGGGAAGAGTTTTCCTATTCTGTACTCTGCCCGTTTTTGGGATTCACTGAGAAGTCAGACTGCAACCAGAGTCTTCTGGTTTTTAGCTCAGCAGGCTCCAAATGATGAATCTTGAGATATAGAGAGATTTGTTTAGTAATTTTCCTTAGATAATTTAAAGGGCAGTATTATGTAGAAGCTTAGGGAGGAGGAGCTTCGCCCCCCGAAGGCGGCGCTTGGTCCACCACAGCGTTTTGCACAGGTGAATGGTTGCCATGGAGATTAAAGGATTTCCTAAACATGCGTTAAAGAATCACAGCAACACTCCAGGTATGTTTTTGATGAGGGAATAACATCATAACATGATGAAAGACTTAAGCTTTCCTTTACATTCACTCACATTCACTCTGAATAAAAAGGTGTTCAGTTTTACAGTGTGGAGCCTCATGTTGGCTTGTTTCTCAGTATGCCAGCTGAATTTGTATTGGAAAACTACAAGGAAATTTGAGCCAGGATTGAGGAAAATAAATAAATAAAATAAATATATATATATATATATATTTATATATATAAATGCATATAGTGTCTTCAAACTAGTCCACCCTCTCCTGTGAACATGATGCTGTGCACCAGCTAACTTCCTCTTTAACTTTGTCACTAGTTCTAGTGCAGGGCGTGTTCACACTTGTCTTCTGGTTTCCTGATTTGGACTCAAGTAGATATTAAGCCTGACAACATAGAGTTAAAGTCCTAGTCCATACTTTAATCTTAAGATCTTACTTATTGCTAAAGTCTGTTTCAGAGGCGTTTAGTAAGAGTAACTTACTCTTCAACATATTTTGGTTTGTCATGTCACAACCGTATACTTCATTGCGTTCTACTTCAACATATCTTAGTAAATTAAAAAGTAGCCGTCTTACAAATGATTTAAGAGCAGAACCTCAGTCCCTGGCTTCGTGCTCTGCTGGGTCTTCTTGGATAGAAACTTTTTAAATGAATTTGAATAATGAACTGAGCTTAATGCGCTGCTTGATAACTGGAATCAGTTGGAATGTATGTAGGATTGAATCGAAATTAATTTTTGTAAAGGACCTTGAGACACTATTTGTTGTGAAATGGCACTAAACAAATACACTGAAATGAATTTTAAAAGGTATTTTGTGAAAAGTACTGAGTAACTGATCAGAACAACTAACTTAATATTTTAAAAGGATGTGATGTAGAAATATGAAATTATGCACAATTTCAGGTGGACTAAAGAGGAGGTTGTCTGTATTTTTCCTGGGACATTGTGCCATTTTACAGCACAATAAAATAACTATGTTACCTTCAGTTATAAAGTTATGGATATATCAACATGACTTAAAAGAAATTTGACTTGATAGTTTAATGGCATGAAATTGGGCCTCTGTCTCTTTAAGAAAAACTCCTGCTCTAAACGAAGCTCCGCCTTCAGGAAGTCATCGCAGCATGGCTCCTCTGTTAAGCCTTTAACATTTTTACCAGCGCTGGGCTGAGAAGTAGCTCCTGCAGGTGTTTGGCTAATTGCTGCTGGCTAGTCTGAAGGAGCCCAGTGGGGCAGTTATGAGGGATGGAAGTTTTTGATGAGGGGATAACATTATAACACAATAAAACTGCATTAAGCCAGAACATGTTAGCTAACCCATGTTGACAGCCACAACTTCTACCTAATGCCATCAGTGGCAACCAGCTGGAATTTCTTAGTTTAAGAATTTGATTCATGTGTAGCTGGGCTGTGCTTTTTGCTGGCTCTGATATTAGCTATGATGGAGAAGAACCGCGGTGGGAGAGTTGTTTACATGTTAGAGCAGCTGACGAAGCTTTCCTAAGCCTTAACTAGTGCCTGAAGTCAGAGCCTGATCCCTGTAGAGTTCCTCATGTCACTGGGCTGGATGTCAGGACTGCATTGTCATCACGATCCTAGAAAACAACAATGTTTTGATTAATATATTTTTTTAGGATCGCAGCATTGCATGTTTTTTGTTTTTTTCCCGCCTAGATACTGATGTTGGAGTATCCACAATGTCCTGACTGTCTGAAGAGCTGATTAGATGTTTGAATCAAAGTGGTTGAAAAACAGACAAATCATTTACAGACCATGGCATGCTATCAGCTACAAGATTCCTTTAAAAGTAATTATGAGCTGGGAAACTGAGGTAAAAAAAAAAAATACAAAGTGCGCAACGTGCCGCTGATCCGGTTCTGGAAGTCATAGAAAAGTCCTGGACTTTCATATGAAGGCCAGAGGCGGAAGCTTGTTTATGTCTGAAATGAGTTTATTTTTGTCGTCCTCAGACAGAGTAGCGTGTGGATTCCTCGTCCTGCTTTCCCCGTGTCTTCTTCCCCGTCTCGACTCCGACTTTCCAACCTCACTTTTAGTTTTCTCCCCTCTGCTCCCTCCTGTATTGTCCTCTCTTTGTTCCCTCTCTCCGTCCGCGCCGGGCCGGGCCGCTCGGCGGCTCGTTTGCTCCTGGGGAAGCGGGTCAAGTTGGAGGACAATGTGTCTCCTGTGATGTCGTGTCTTTGTTTCTGAGGGCCCTCTGTCCAGCGGTGACACTCTGCTCCTGGTGCCGCGTCTCCCCTGGAACAGACCTCGGTACGGCTGCCGGTCATGAGTTTGTGTGATCAGCAGACACAGAGGCGCATGTGTTGTCATCGCCAACGTTTCGTTGTCGGGAAGATCTCGTCTCCGTCCTTTGCTGAAAACGGAGAAGCGATGAAAGCGACACCTTCCTCGACGTTTTACACTAAATAATAAGTGACAATTGAGTATTTTTGGGCCTTTGTTTGTAACATTTGGTGTCTGATCTATCTAAGAACTTGGTGTGAAAATGCAAACGAGGTACTAAAAGAGCTCATTTGTGAAATCGCATATTAGCAGCCTTTCTGGGTGATAAGTGATCTGTCTGTTATATTTTATAGGTTGCATGTGCGCTACAGGCATGTAGGAAGTAAGTCTGGGATTATTGGCTTCTCCAAAACGATTCGCTTTGGTTCAAGTTGCCACAGCAGCTATTTAAACATTGACCAGGCTTCTTCAATGCTTTCCTCTTGACTCTCTGTCTGCATGGCTCGTTTCTACTCCGGTATAAAGATTTTCCTCTTGTAATCGTGCCTTTCACGATATTTTTGAGTCTCTGTGAGTGAAATAAAATCCTTGCTCATCCATGTCTTATTCTTCAACACCTTTATGTTTTCGTTTTTCATTATTGAAATGTACGGAAGGCGATTAGAGCCACTGAAAAACAAGAACTCTGACTTTAATCTCAGATCAAAAGTCAGATTTCTGTTTTATTTTATTTATTTATCTTTTATTTCAGTTTTATTTCAGTGGCCCCTAGAATGAATTTGACCTGTATGCTAATAACAAACAGGTTTAAGTTGTGTATTGTTTGAGTTGGGAAATGTTTTTCTGTTTCATATGAAGGCAGAGAAACGATGCCGGATCATTTTTTATTTTGTCTTAATTTTAACAACCAATGCATCTCAGTTTTGTTTACAGATTAAATTTGGTTGAAACTCAGTGGAAATCTTAGTCTTTTTTTGTGTTCTCCACCGAATCCTCATCAGATCCTGACCAGTGTCCAGATCTGATGAATATTTAATTAGTAACTACACCTAGTAGTGGTTATCAATCAGTTTGTGTTATAAAAAGCATTAAAATGTAAAGGCTGTTTTAATTTTTTGACCAAAACCACAAAAATGCCAAGTGAAAAAACCTTTTTTTTTTTTTTTTGTGATGGAGTTGGAGAATAAAAGCTGCAGCGTTGAAAGGATGTTTTAATGTTTCCAGCTCTGTAAGGCCTGCATGTCTTGGAGGATGCTGATGAGAGCAGAGTGAGTCACTGCAGTTCATGTCTGTTATTGGAGTTACTGTGAACAATGTGGGGATTTAAAGTGACCTTTACTCAGCGCAGCCAAGGTCTGCAGCGCACACAGAGGCTTTTACGTTTGAATGACTGATTTAAATACAAACTAGCTGAAAGTCCGGTTGACTGTTGGCAAGGACAACGGAGAGCTGCTCGATTCTCCGAGCCTTTTTAACCAACCCCGCTTGAATCCATGCGCGCAAACACATCCGTCAGCCGTCCCGCCTGACGCCGGCTGTCCGTCCTCTTCCAAACTTTTCTGCTGAAGAGAAAAAAATAAAAAACAGACAGACAGGAAGCAGATGAAATGCCAGGAAGAGAGAAGAACCATCTCCAGGGCGCGAGGAGATGCAGACAGATAAAACGACCGTTTGTTGAAAGCAAATTGCCAAATGCTGAACGTGAAATGTAAAATGCTAAAAACAATGTGTGGAGTTTGCAGTGTGTGTCGGCTCGGCGGTGCGTGGCGTTTTTCTCCGGGTGTAGTCATCGGGGAAAACTCCAGAGACTGCATGTCAGCTCGCTTTGCTGTGTTGGGTTTCAGCCTGGAGGGCATCACAGACACTTAGGAACAACACACTACCAACACAACGCAGGCAGCAGGGCAGCGCAGGCCGACCGACCGCGTCTGGTTGGATTCAACCCCGCTCTGTAAAGACGCCAAAACCAAAAAAGTGTGACGCCTCGACCGACGTCTCAGGCTGCAGGAAGCGAGGAGCAGCTGCTTAGCGCGGGAGACCGGACAGTGGTCAGATTGTACCAATCAGTTTAGCTACCAGCAGCTGCGTTTCTGTGACAAATGTGTGCAAAACTTTGTCAATGTTCCGCTATTGCTGAAAAGACACAATTTTGCCATTGCAGTGTTTCCATTAAATAAGAACAGCAGTTAAAGTAACGCGTGAATAAGTTTGTTCACGATAAATCATTAAAACATCTTCTAAATACGTCCTGTAGTCGCCTTTTCGGTTTGCATCGGTGGCAATGTCCGATTGTTGATCATGTGATGCAAAATTAAAAACGGTATTTCCATTGCAGTTTTGTGAAATAAAACAACAAAAAAAATCTCCACCTCATCCTAGCACCAAAAAGAGTTTTTTCTTTTTCCGAAATTGGCACGTTTCCATTTGGTGAATTTATTTTTGAAATGTCAAATTCCACAGTTATATTATACAGTCAGTGGAAGTGCAGCTGCTGCAAACTAACCTGATGAGTTTCTGGAAACTAGAGCTGTGGTGTCCAAACCTCCGGCCTTCGTCAACATGATACAAAAATTAGTCCTTTATTTTTTATACCTGCTCAGAAATAAACTAAACACAACATCTGAATAGTACAAACTAAGAAGTGAGGTTTTTGTTCTTTGAAAAGGTGTCTGTAAATCATTATAGATGACGTAAGGTAGATCCTTTTCCATTTTCTTGATCTAGAATTTTTTTTTTTTTGTCTTTCTTAGCAACCAGAACTGGATTTGGGTTACTCTCTCTGAAATACTCACTGGATTTTAGCCCCTTTAAACACAAGACACCAGGGACCAGAATGCAAATTTGGTGTGTTGCAGAAATGAAAGTGGCGCACGATGCCATCTATCAACACGCCAGGAGTTACCCAGGAAGAATTAAGTTTGTAGCAACAAAAGATAAATGTGTTGAAAGAACTGGTTTATGTTGGTTGGTAGGGAAATCAGCTCACTGTGTTTAAGTTGTGAACAGAGCAGGAATCATTCATGTCATCTTTGTGATTTGACTTTCAAACGGCTTCCTGCGAGTCCTGATGAGAGCTGATGAGCTCGTCTGTCTGATTCTATACACTTCAACTTCCCACCGTCTCAACAATAAAACCATAACAGTTCCCTCAGTAACAATTAAATAGATTCAGCTATAGCTAGCTACGTAGCTGTTTGTAGTCTCAGCTGTGATAGTCATATTCATAATCTGACCTGCTCAGGTCATCACAGTACCTGCTACTATTGGGAAACTTTTACAAGTTCAACCCGCACTATTTTTTTAAAATTTCTTTTTAAATAAGCAAATATATTCTGGTTCTGCTGGAGGTTTCTTCCTGTTAAAGGAGAGTTTTTCCTCTCCACTGTCTCTGCAGGCACGAGGGATTGCTGCAAAGTCACCAACACAATTCAAGTGACTTTTCACTGTTGCTACACGACTTGGTGCAATTATGCTAGGTTCCTAAGATGAATTTTTGTTTTTCTGTTTTGAATATTAAACTGGGCTGGACTGATAACCACATCCATTCTGGTTGATTGACCTGGAATCTGTCTGTATGGTCGATTGGGTTGAATTCTTATTTTAAAGTTTGTTGTGGATCGATACTGTATTAATAAACTGAAGTGAATTGAATTCAGGATTGTTTCTGTGAAATGCTCGGAGGAAATAGTTTCAGTTTCTTTTGCTGTCTTTACATGTCTACGGTTATATTAAATGTAAACTAACAACTCTGCTACTAAAAGGACATGCAAGTAACAAGTTAAATGCGCTCATATCACAACAGGAAAAAGTTAGCTTACTTTGCATTAGCTGTAAGCTAACCACAGTCACAGATGCCTCATTTGTTCTGTGACTTCCTCATCACATCGGCTCCTGTATGTTGTGCAACAAGATCCCGTCTTTTGAAAAGTGTTGAGAGATCCACAGTTTCCTCTCTGGCCTGAACAAACGTCCGATTCCCTCTGGCTGCCGTTTTTTTTTGTCAGGGATCCTGCATCTTTTGGAGAATGAGAAGCTTAGCGCAGTAATTACAATCAGACGTTTCCACTGGACTGCTTCTGGTTTCCGGCTCAAGCAGACATGTTCAAGTCCCGTCCCATCGAGGCTCCAGCCCCTCATCTCTGGTTAGGACAGAATGCAGTGGATACTACCTGCCTCCACATGCAGTCTCCCACCTGGACCCGTCTGCTTTGCAACCTGATGTTGAAGAGGACGAAAACAGTGGATGGATCATAACCAAGTTAGCTTTTAACTGATTCAATTTTAAAAGGGCAACAGCCATAATAATTATTTTATGGTAGTCGATGAAATTTTTTCTTTTTTTTTAATCACTACTTTTAAAAAAATGCTCTTCTGCACAAAAACATGTGCATTCCACGTCTCAAGTAGGCCTGTTGCAATAACCGATAAATCAATTAATCGTATGATAAAACAATTAATTAATTTCCATTTGCATGATTGATTTTTTCTCTTTTCTCTCTTTCTACCAAAAACTAGATGACAAAAGTCTTCAGTTTGTTGTTTTGCTCTCAACCAGCCCTTTTTCTGAAAGACAATTTTTTTTTACACAGACTTTATAATTCATTTTATTTCTTTTTTCTGTTGTTTTGTTTGTTTTCGATATTTTAAAACGTCTTCCAGTTCCACTGTTAAATGCTCTCTAGAATTTAAAGTTCAGTGATCTTTCAGAATGTGTTCTTTCATTATTATGCTATTACCATCATACTTCTTGAAAATTGTCTCAAAACAACAATATTATCATTTATCGCGATAACTTCTGGGACAATTTATCGTCCAGCAAAGTCTGTAGGAAACTGGATTAGGATATTGATTCTTAAATAGGAGTTCTCTTACTTCATGGCAACTGCTTATTGCTCTGATGTTTAACTAATGAAGCTATTTTTAAATAAAACCTCTCCAGTAGCAAAAAAAAAAGTTGATTTGTTTAGTCAAAAACACCAGTTGGAAAAAAAATGGTAGCAGTGCCATTATTTTCTCAAAGCGTGCCCGTAAAGTCTGACACATCGGCCTAAATGAAGAATGTCTGTCAGTAAAAGGTCATTTTTATTGACCGTTTTCTCGGTCCAGCAGAGCAGGAGCGGCTCTAATGATGCCGTCATTATGCACGGTCACAAGCATGTATTTTTTCAGCGAGAGCTGAGCTGATTACAGACCCTCTCACTCCCACTGCCTCGCTTGGAGGGAAGGAGTGTTAGCTGAGTCCATTCTCACAGTTCGATCAGGAGGCCACTCCTACTCTCGTCGTCGTGTTTCCAGCATTATCAACACCGTGTTTTCACTCCAGCTGGCATGTTGCGTTACAAAGACAGTGGGTGTGCCCCGACTTACCAGAAAGTTAAGTCTTGTTGAGAGTTGGCAGGACACGCATATAAACTGTTGTCCTAGTCTGTTCGAACAAGCTGATTCCAGGTGTGTGTGTGTGTGTAGGATGTATTTCATCTCTCTTACAAAGAAGGAATTTTCTGGGACTGCGGGACCAGCGGAGATTCCTGGCACCACACACACACACACTCACTTGCTGCTATGGCAACCCATACGCAGGACAAAACTCACCCTAATCCCAAATCACCTCCTCCTTCTCATTCCGCTTTCCCAAACTCTCTCGCTCTCTCTGTGTGTGTGAACATTTATTACTCATATTGTGGAGACATAAATCTGAAGCACATACTACTTTTTCGGTTTCAGGTTTGAAACTTTAAAACTGCTAAAAAAAACAACAACCTCTGAATAAAAGTTGGCTTACCAGTCAGCTGAGGTAATGGAAGTAGAGCTGTATAGAAATAAATGTTAAAAACAGATTTAGTCGAGGGAGGGGACAAATGCTGATTGCTTAATATTTCTACATGTGCTGGGTTGAGGAGTCTTTCAACGACTTATTGCAACTTACCCTGTGGACAAATGTATTCATGAGTGATTTTAATTATGTTTCTTCTCAGTGGAAATGCAGCGATTGGTAAATGGTGTTTTCTTGACTTTAGCAGAACATGGACAAAGTTTTCCACACATTTATAATGTTGCCTTTGATTTGGGGTAACAGTCACACTTTGTCCCTATTATGCTTATCTCTAAATAATCTGCCGAATATGGTAATAAATAGAGTCATTATCATTCATTTGCATGTAAAATGTTTTAGGTGTCAGACTCTGCTGGATGCTGGACGATTGTCTATAAGGCAGCAGCTTCACCTATATGTAGACGGGGAACTTATGTGGTCTTAATCCTGCGTGAAGGGGCCCCTGAGCGAGGCGGGTAGTCGGTGGTCGCTAATTGGATTACCTGAGTAATCATCTTTGTGGCTGTGTTCTTTAGGGGTAAACTAACTTTACATCCGTTCAGCTGCTGGTCTTCTGTTTGCTCTCGTTTCCTTTGGATGGACAACAGCCTTCAGTCGTTTGTTGTGCCTCTCAACAAGTCTCTGACACGGACCCTGAGGAACTCCAGGCGATTCTTCTTCAGACTGGACAGCCTTCTGTCTTCACTTCAAGCCGCAGAATTTCAATGAGATTCAAGCCTGGGTTTTGTGCAGGCAAGTCGCTGATAATGACTGTGGTTCTTCTGAGGGTCGTTCTTCACCAGCAGGTTGTTGCCGTGATTTCTCTCAGAGTCATCAGATGTTCATCTTTCTCTGTTCTTCCTTCCGTCTTGACATGTATTCTGGTTCCAGCCACTCCTACGTTCCACCGTGAGGACGACGTTGTTTGGGTTTCAGGCTTTTCGCCTCGTTCTCCAAACGTAAGAAATGCCTCTATGACTGAGGAGCGTCAGTTTCTTCTCATCCAACCAAACGACAAGCTCCCAGTATTCAGAATGTCTCTCTAGGCTGTCCGGAGGATTATTCAGTCTGGCTTTTGATTTTAGCTTGAATCTCTCTCAAATGACAGATCAGATCTTTCCTGATGCTCTTATCCATGTGTAAGGTGTCAGAATATGGACTTAAAATTTTATTGCGATATTCTGTGGTATTATTATGATGTAGGTAAAACTGTTTATTACTTCTTCTTTAGGTGACTGTACGGTTGTGACTTGGTGGTGCATCAATAACAAACATAAATGCTGGTCTTGAAAACATTCCCCTTTGTAACGCTGTTCTTTAGGACAAAAATGTGATTAGTTTCACTAACCTGCACACAGTAACTCATATCTTTAACAACGGTTACCAGTGGTTTGGTTCTGCAGCTCCCTGATTTGCTGATTTGATCAGGCAGAGGCACAAGTGTCCTTTTTTACACACAATCAAAAAAAAGTAATTTGAAGAAAACAATCATTCCCCCCCCTGTTGTCTCCAGTCTTTAGAACAGACTGTCTGTTCATTCTGGATCCTGAACGATTATCTTCCTCAGACAGAGTCCACTCCGGTCTGTTGGACGTCTCAGTCTGTTTCCTGTGAGAGGCTGATGCATCTCACCCCTGAGGATATTTAAAGTTTGCTTTTGATTTATTGCATAATGTTGCATGGTTGGTTTCAGGCTACTGAATTCTAATACGAATGTGCAGATAGAGTTATAGATGGCGACGCTCCCGACGTTCGTCCATGCAGTCGCGTATTTAGAAGAGACACAGTAACGCCGCTGACATTTTCATGTTCAGTCTTTGACCTTGAGAATATTTCGAGACTCAAAGGACGCAGCCGAAAGGGCAATCTGTTTAAACCGTGTTAGTGTGTTCAGACAATAATTACCAGAACGAATAGTTAAAAAAACACAAGGCCTACCTTGTGTTTTTATGTCTGCGGACAAAGAGATGTGTCTTAAATTGTTAATGCAAACAAAACTCAAAAGCCGTAAATATTTTACCAGGTATTTGGAAGAAACTCCCTAACATCACTTCCCCCCCTCCTCATATTTACCGCCATCATTTTTTTCCCCTTCAGCAACAAGCCTCGCTGCAAAACGACACATGAGATCATGCAGAGGAACGGAAATAAGAGTGATAATGAAATGAAGGGTGGCAGGTTTAGAGTGAGCACCGAACGAGTGACGAGGACAGTCAGGTGCATTCCCACTCATAAATCGTTCTTCATCATCATGTGGGAGTAGCGAGACGAGATGCTGCCTGGAGGAATGACTGCTTGCTGCTTTAATGCATGCCAAGATAAAGTAACGTTCTGTTGACGCTGAAAACCTGTTAAAACCACGAGTAAGAACACTTTTAATTAGCCTTTTTTATTACACAAACTGATTTGATTCACTGGGTTTGTTTTTTCGTCTCTCCTGCTCATGCGTCGTGTTTATGACGCCGTCGAGTCCTGATAGGTTTTGACAAGCGGGTAATGTTGATGTTTTTCCTAGAGAACTGAGCCTGTGGGACTTTTTGGAAAATCTTTTATTTGGGGATGCAGCATCTATTGCAGCTTTCTGGCCAATCGCCGAGCTTTTCAAAAGTCTGACCTGCCGATTTCAGTTTTGGCCGATACTGATTTTTTTGTTTGTTTGTTTTGCCTGAAATGTTGCTAAATATAAGAAGAAAGTTTCTGATTTGGTGACAGTGGGGTCACTATTGTTAACTGGCTACTTCTCCATTCAAAGAAATAACTTTTCTCTAATTAGTTCTTTTCACTACTTGAATTTGTATTTTTTTTTTATTAATTACCTAGTTTGAAAATCTTTTTGTGAAATGAGTGAGTTGATGTTGAAAATAATGAATTTTTGCACCAGCTAAATAATTGATTTCTTCTTGTCCTCGCAGTAAAAATCATTTGTAATTTCTCAGATCATTTATCACATTTAGATATTCACGTTCAGTTTTGCTGTCGTGTTTTAATCTCACGCACGCAGAGCCTCGTGTTATCGTCCGTTTTCATCTGCTTTGTTTAGTTCCTTCAGCTGTTTAACGGGCTGATAAGCAAGATGTGAGCCATTACTGTGATTCTCTGTTTTTGGTGGCAGCGACATCCCAGGACCAAGAATTTACCGTTTCTGTTCAAGTGTGTGTTGCGTGATTCATAACTTCTGTATAAAACCTCAGCAGAACTCCTTATGAAATAAATAGAACCTCCACATGTTCCTCAGCTGTGTACATAACCAGATAAGAGCCGGTGCAGAAGCTGGGACCGGCCCTGGACCACACACTGCACGACCCAGAATGCCTCTGTGGTGGAGGGTCATGTGATCACATTCAGAGCTTCAGGGCAAAGCTAATGCAGAGTTTTTCATCCACTGGGCTGATGAAGTATTAGCACATCTCCTGTCTCATGAACCAGACTGCAGGAAGTAGCTCATTCCTCTGAGTATTTCTCTGCTTCCATCCAAACAGAAGATTTTTAAGAAAAAGACTAACCAAAAAACAAACAAACATAAAAATGGAGAAATGTGCCTTTCTGCAGAATGTTCCTCCTTTATTGGTGTTAAAGTTAAATGGTAAAAAAATTACTTTTCTTCTTAATGTGTTTAGAGTGTGTTGACTATAAATAGCAACTTGTTTTGAATATTTGAGATTTTATGAATCTGAACAGTTTATGACCAGCTGTTTAGTTTTTAGTAGTTATCGCATGCTGCCACAAGGTGGCGGCAATGCACTGAGTTGCCTGCTTATTTTTAAACCATTATGAAGGTGACTGCGCAAGTTACTCAACAAGTCGTTGCTAGGCAACCAGTGAGCGAGTGATTTAGCTGCCTTGCTTAGCTAGCAATGAGAGGTTGAGCAACGAAATCCTTTCCTCTGCCTACATTTCCCAAAATCCTGTGTGGTTCTGTATCAGAGTTCAGCGAATATTCTACATATTGAGTATTTTGTCAGATATACTTTCTGTTGGTATTGATCACGTGATTATCGTGATATATACATATATATATATATATATATATATATATATATATATATATATATATATATATATATATATATATATATATATATATATATATATATAACCAAAAAACAACTATATATATATATATATATATATATATATATATATATATATATATAAAACCAAAAAACAACTATATATATATATATATATATATATATATATATATATATATATATATATATATATATATATATATATATATATATATATATATATATATATATATATATATATATATATTGTTATTGATTTATTGTCCAGCCGTAGGTTAGCAATCGAACCTCATCAGACAGTCCGGCCAACAAAGACCAGTAGGTGAGTGTTGAGTGTTGTCAAAAACATCAAAACAATAAATTAAAAGAAAAAAAAAAACGCATTAATTGAGACGCTGAGCTGATGGTTGAGGTTGGATCGGCTACCAGCTAAGGTAAACTTTGAAGTGAGAGATGAATAAAATAGCCGTGGGAATTTATTGTCATTTCTCGTGAAAATTTCTGATAAGCATTTTGAGTTATGCTTGCCATCATGAAGTTCAGTTATTGACGGTAAACAGAAAGGACAACAAAACTGACGGTACGATGAGAAATGTTATTTTTGCTGATTCCTCCAGTCTTGGGACAAAGGCTGGAGGAATCTGTGTTTTTCTGAGGTTCAATAAGTGTCAGTAAATTTGAAAATATGACTAAATGCAGTGACTGTGTGCAGCTTAGTGGATATAAACCACAGTTTTTTTCCTTTAAAGTTTTAAAGTAAGCAGAAGCCTAAAGAAGCTCATTTTGAATGGGAATGTTTTTCAAGAACAATATTTGTTTGTGCTGTATGCATCATGCAGTCACAGCCATACCGCCCAAACTTAAGAAGATCCTTCTTCCTTCTGACCACTTCCTGCTCTTCCTCCTCTTCTTCCTCTCCAGTAAACAGCCTGCAGCCTGGAACTCATAGCTTTCCTACATTACCCATCAGCCAATGCTGGATCCAGGGTGGGTGATTTCTAAGCCCCGCCCCATCGCCATGGGAACTCATGTGGATGAGTAAACATGATGCTGAAACGTATAAATGGCTGTCGGATGTTGAGCTGGGGGCCGCAGGGGGATCATGCTACATCCAACATCAAACATCATTCATTACATAACTCAGGACTCTGAGGCTTTTTATTTATTTATTTATTTTAAGTTTCTGCTCCAACAAACCATTAATTCCCCGTCAACATCATCAGATCAACAAACAAAGCGTCCTGGGTCGTGTGTGTGTGAACAGCATCACTTCAGAGCAGCACACACACCCAGTGTGAGTTCCTCCTGAGGTCATGGAGCTCCAGACGTGCCGGCTGGACTCCACTCAGCTCTCATGCTCCACGCTGTCCTTCTCATTCACACGGATCGGCTCCGCTCTGCTGGACCCCGTCTACCAGCGTCATATCTTTCTGTTCTGCATTCGTTTCCTGTACGTCACCCGTGACCTACGACCTTCAATTTGCCCACCCTATGTTTCCTTGGATACCGAGATGGGCTGCGGGAGGGAGGGGGAGGGGGGGTAATACCCTCCTCTCTGACTCTGGCTGTATTCATTAGCAGATGCATGGAAATTCATGTGGATGTTTTGACTTATAACAGGGTCAGCAGGCGGTTTCCATTTTGCTGTTTTCTCAGAAAACAGTGGAAATAATTAAAATCGGGAAAGAAAAACTTGAGGATCGTCGGATTTTAAGGTTTGTGGAGATGAGGGGGAAGGTTTTATTACGATAGCAACCGAGCAATACCGGAGATACAAACATAGTCTGCAGCATGAAGAGGTTTTCTTCAGTCTCTGCTGTTGAGCTTTAATTCAAAAACACGAAGGGAGAAAAATGCCTCGTGTACTTCACTGCAGAGCAGGAATCCAGTCGGGAATCTGTGTTTTTCTGAGGTTTAGCATATCAGGCCATGTAAGTACGTGATCTTCATTGGGTCTGACATCAGTTCTGGATGATATCAGATGTATTCTGCCTCATGCGCTGCAAAAACATAAAATCTTACCAAGTATTTTTGGTCTAATTTCTACGGTAATTATCTTAGTAGACTTGAAATAAGACAAAACTAACTCACAAGTAACTTTTCATCAAGAATTAGATTTCTTTTAAGTCAATAATTCCTTAATATTGATGAAAAAGTTCTAATTGGTGGATTATTTCACTTATAACTAGACTTTTTTTCCCCATGTGTCAAACTCGAGGCCCGTGGGCCAAATCAGGCCCGCCAAAGCTTTTTATATGGCCCTCTAGTTTCCTTTCTAAACACCAAGTGTGCTTACATACCATGCTATCAGTCAAATTAATGTCGTTTTTATCAGTTTACTACCAAATTCGATTAATCAGTCCCTCCAGTTTCTTGAGAATTATTGTCGAAATTCACACAAAATCAATAAATCCCGGCACTTATTTGCACTGAATTGGGAGTTTATTGCAGATTTCTCTCAAAAAATGTCAAAAACCTTCTTACTTGTACTAAATGGAGAAGATGTTCAGTAATATTATTTAATTTTAAGAATTTATTGATATTTTAACAGTTTGTTCTGGTTTTATCAATGCATTCCAGCACAACCAGCCCATGAACCAGTTCATGATCTTGATTTGGCCCAAAACGAAAACGACTTTGACACCCCCTGTGAAATAATCTACCAGTAGAACTAGTGCTTTCTCATCCATATTAAGGAAATACTTAAAATAAGCTCCCATATCCTGCTGAAAAGCTACTTGTATGTCGGTTTTTGTCCGATTTCAACTGTAGTGAAATATTTGCACTGGAAACTAAACCAAAAACACTTGTTAATATTTAGAGTGTTTGCTGTGCATCAGTCGTTTCTCACATTTTGCACCGGAGAAAGACGGATCCATCTCTACTGGAAATTCCCAGGAATGGGCGTCCAAGTTCACCTCCAGGTCAGACTGTACAGTGGTCAGGGAGAGCTACAGCTGGAACTGTCTAGAACATCGAGCTAAAAACTTTAGATGGTTTGACTAACATCTATTGCAGCATATTTGGTGAAAAAAAAGAGAGAAAAGCAAACAAAACATACCGGCTCTAAGCAATGGCTGCTGGCCAGCAGAGTGGTGCAGCGTAGATGATCTGGGTTTGTGTTGCAGTCAGACGGCCGTAACTTCATAAATATATTTATGAGTTCTAACAAAAACTACCAGAAAAAAAAAAAAAAAAAAAAAAAAAAAAAAAAAAATATATATATATATATATATATATATATATAGATATATATATATATATATATATATATATATATATATATATATATATATATATATATATATATATATATATATATATATATATCTATATATATAATTTTACCAGTCTTCTTCTTCAATGTGTGAAAACACTTTGGTTGCTTGGGAAAATTGACATTTGTTGTCTCACACATCTTGGATATATTTTTAATATGTTCAGTTCTGTGATTCTGTCTGTATTTTCAGCATCACCATCGTTGCTGAACCTTAAGCTCAGGAATCTAATTGTTCTGGCATGGCGCCAGTAGCTGAAGCCCGTTGCATTTTGTTAAATGCAACGTTTCTCAGCTACAAATCTGTGAGCAACAAAAGGATGCTGCTGTGGTGTGGACCAACGCCAAACTTGAATTTAATGGAAATACTGTGGCTCTTTCTATGTTTTGTCTCCAGGAACTAAAGCGAGATTTTAACGAAAAATTGAGCAACGTTCTTCAGCGAGAGACGCTGAAAACGCCTCCAGTCTGAATTTGCAGTTTCATCTAGTTGCTGGAAAATTGTCTTTTACAGACTTTTCAGTAGATCATGTCTAAAACACTGAAAATAAAATGCAGCTTGGCTGGCTATAAAGATACCTAACACGCTATTGGCTGGTGTTTGCGAAGCAGCCAATCCTGAAGCGCCGTTCATCTTCCTCTGCTCTGATTGGCCGTCCGCCCAGAGGTAAGGGGGACCACAGATGTTAGCGCTATGACGGCTTCCTTTGAACAAACACCAAATATTACAGCATATTTCATGTTTGTTCTGATAAAATAAACAGTCCTAAAACGTTTTTAGATGAGGACTCGAGTACTTTCTGATTTTATCCATTTATGAACCTCTGTGGTCCCTAACGTCCACAAATACTGGGGATCCACAGTGACAGCTGATGAAGTCCTGATGTCCTTATTGTCTCACCCGTTTCACTCCCCCAGTAATTCTCTGATAAGCATTTAAAAATGTTCGTACTGAACACACAAACGACACGAAGGTGGTTTTGACTGAAATAAGTTTTATGTTTTACCCCTGACTCCTCTGGGTCTGGCTCTGCTGTCCTTAGCTGATGCTTTGTTGGGGGGAGATGGTGCAGAAATCCTAGGACTTTTTTTTAAAAAAAGATCCAGCTTCAAGAATCTATTCAGATTTGAAAAAGAGCTAATTAAAATAATTACTGCTCTTCTAGCATGATGCTCCCCTCCTGCTGCTGCAGGAGCGGGAGCATCATTAGGAGTCTATTTTCTTCTGCCGTCTTCATGAACATCTTCATTTTTTCCCCCCTCGCTTTTTCCTGTTTTTGTCGTAGATGCAGACATTGCATGAGGTCATTTCTCCTACCTGTGTTTTACAAAGTCATATTTTCCTCAAGGTGTTGATAAATTCATAATGTGACATGCACTTATTAGAGCACTAGAGTATGGAGGGGATAGAAGAGTGAATCTGCATCCTGCTATCCAAGTGCCTGACTCATTTTAGTAACTAATTCAGAACAATCTTTAATTTTCTTACTGCAAAACAAGATACAAATAAAAACAATTCTCCATTTCTCCTGAAAAAATACATACATTTGAATGAAAATGTCTTTTCCTGCTTTGTATAATATTTGTACCATGAATTCTTATGACTACTTTTTGTCTTTTTTAATTATGTTTGAGTTGCATTTGAGTTTGTGAATCATATTGGGATGTTTCTGGGGAAAGCTGATTCAGTTCCCTTACATAACTTGCCCCGAGTCCCAAGTAGGGTAAAAAATACGTTAACATGTTACAACATTACGTGTTAATCAACATGAATACATCACGTAAATATCTGTCGTCTCCCAGCAAACCGATGGAAGGGACTAAATGTTATAAAAATTTTTTTTGTCTAGTTTCTAATACAAATATTTAAGCACACTTAAAATAAGACAAAAATTAACTGAAAATGTGACCAGCGCATTACAAAAATTAAGTTTTATTTTATTTCTTCATTTTTTTCTTAGATAAAAGTTTGGAATCCATTACGATGGATTTATTCTCTTGTACCGGTATTAATATTTATCCGTCCACAGTAGCAATTGGAACTGGTTCCTTATTATTGCACTCAGAAAATAACATGCAAACCGTTTCATTACTGCTAAGATGGAGATTTAAAACGGGCATCATTAACGTTTACAGTTTCTTGTTCAGTAAATACAACACATCGTCTGCAGCCAGATGACGGAAATAATACCTGGTACAACTTGTTCCTTTTTGTAGTGGGAAAAAAAAATAAAAAATTAGCAGCTTGTTTTAATTATATTTCTTTAATAAAAAAAACCAAAGCTATTTAAAACGACTAAAAACCAAATGTGACTTCAGGCTGCAGGATCTTTAAATCAAGAAATGGCGCCATGATGACTTAAAGGGCCAGTACGCCTCAATTGGATCCACAGAACACGGCTGAGTTTCTGTGATTCTGCTACAAGTGGTGGGTAGCAACTAATGGAACCAACAGACTGAATCACACCTGTGTGCGTGCGTGTGTGTATGTTGAAGGCTGCTACACCTCATCCGCCTGCAGCCTCCACAGGAAGAACCTCTGGGTCACATGTGCCAAACAAAAGGCCCGTGGGCCTAATCTGGTCCAACCCTGATTACAAAAGACCACAGAACAATCACACAGTCCTGGCTGGACTGATCAGTGAGGAAAGATGTTCAGTATAATTTAATTTTACAAAACACTTATTGAATGCTGAAACAAACAGCTTTTTATTAATATTTTAACAGTTTAATGGGTTTTATCAATAGATTCTGGCCTCTTTAAGAAGATTCAGATTTTTGATAGGGCCCAAAATAAAAACGAGTTTGACGCCCCTGCATCTCCGTTGTTGGTGAGCAGAGAAAGGAAGAGGTTGTGATTCAGATGGACTTTAAAAAAAATAATAAAAATCTCCTCTCCATGGCGATACACTGTCTGACTGGAAAGATCATGTTGAGATGAAATCGACCCGTAGTTCTCTGGGTGAGTTGGATCGAGCCAACCCGAACGGGAAGGAGGCTGAGATGAAAGCCTAGCGGTTAGTTCTCCTTAAGAAAGGGAAACAAGTTTCATTTCATTTCCTCTCACCTTTTTATTTGAACCAGGAGCCGTCAACAAAATAAAATCACCTTCACGTAAAGACCCGGCCAAGACAGGAAGCTATTCTTACTGCATGTCTGAGAACATGTTGATGGAAGACGGCTGCAGCAGGCGGCCAGCATATCTGTCATTCTTTATAAATCAGCCTCTGCGTCACGCTTTGCGCTGTTCAGCATGGCTGCTCGTTCAGATACACCTGAAGAGCCAGCACTCCTCCGATGCTCTGACTGCGCCGTCGACGCAAAGACTGACAGACGCAAGGCGCAGCCGTCAGGAACGAGCAACACACTCAGATTTCACGTTCAGATATTTGCCGTCTACAATCAGGAAGGCTTTCTGCTCCTGTTGGTGTGACTCTGGTCCAAAGATGGCAGCAGCCTGAAAGATCACGACCCTATTCGTCTTCCCTCCTTTGCTGCTCCACCTTCAGGGTGAGAAGACGTTTCACAGCCAACTGTTGACGAGATCATGGAGAGACTCTGCTTTCACTCGTACTGCCACTCAGCCCGTTTCTTTCTTGGGAAATTAAAAATGGTGCTGAACTTCAAGGTTGCGGGCCGTACATTGAGCCTCGTTATTAGACATCAACACATAACTCAGGTTTACCTTGTATTTTATAGTCTGACTTGTTGAAAATGTGAACGTACTGAACTGTGACTCCACTCCCCACACGAGTTTTTGATTAAAAAGTTTCTTTTACACCTCTAGCATTATTAGCGGCTAACGGTTAGCTGCTTTACACCTTTGATGTGGTTAGCAACTAGCAGTTAGCTGCTACACACCATCATTGTTGTAGCCGCTAACAGTTAGCTGCTTTACGCCATTAATTTTGTTAGCGTCTAACAGTTAGCCTGTCCACGAATTTCCACTGTGTTACAGTCAGTTTGGAATGGTTTAGCATGTTTAAGCTTTAAGCTAATGGCTAATGGACTGCTGTTATCTCTGGCTTTATGTAGTTTCTAAAAAAATCAGCTTAACACAGCAACAACTACTTCCTTTCAGACTTCAAAGTAAGAGTCTTCAACACAGATAACATTCTTTATTATAGCTTAAACTAAAACAAGTAGTTGAATAGAGCTTTGTTATACAGACTTCATTTCGTTGCATTTGAGATTTCATAGCAATTTTTCTTGTCACTGATGAAATTTTTCCTCAAAAGAAATCAAATTATTGCAGGTTATTGTTTTTCAAACCTGCAGGTGTAGCTGAATCATTTCCACATTTGAATATTTAATATGTGTCTTCATATCACTTTATATTTATTTTCTTCAAACACTTTGAGAGTGTAATTAAAAAAAAAGCTCTTAGGAAAATTAATTGCTAGGTGTTTGAGTCAACAGCCAGAAGCTTGGAGTTTGGAGCTTAATGGACTTTTTTATCCTCCTTGTATCGCAATGCCGTTACAGCCGACATGGTTGTGCAAAGGAGACACTAATTAAAATAAATGCAAACATTGACGACGCACACAAACTTAAGGTCACCATTTCTAGATTAAACACAGCTTTTCTGTCACTAATTAGTGATAATTATCCAGCTCCTGTGTTGGAGTTTACCTCCCTTCTCAAGGACCGGTCCACTCACGCTGCGTCTCGTTGCAGGGTCCACCCGTCCCGGTGGTGAAAAAAGATTGATGTTGGTCTGAGTTCTGATAACGCGTCGCAGTTGACCCTCATATTTTAATACTGATCAAACTGCGGCCATGAAGGGCTGCCGTCCAGATTGTTCCTAAATGTCCCGATTGGGGAAACTAATGATGTACATCATTGTGGTTGCTTCGTGTTTTTAGAATCACAGTAGATCTACTAATCTAATATGCATAGCAGTCATTCAAAGATTGCTTCTCTTGTCTCTTTTTGGCGTTTTCACAGTTTCAAGTAAAGTTTCAGAGCAGTTTTAATGCACACACAGGAATTGGGCTGCTGTGCTGGGATTTCACACAATGGCAGGAGATTACAATAAAAATGGTATCCTTGTTACGTTTTGTTTCTCCCTCATCACCAAGGTTAGGGTCCATCATCGGCTATGAATCATGGCTCAAACATACGGAGCTGGAGCCTTTACAACTGGAACGCTTTCTTTGTTCGGTCTTTATTATTCAAAGAAATCCCTCTGAGTGGACGGATGTTTCTCAGAATCCACGTCCGTCTGTCCAACGTCACTCCTTCAGCTCACAACTCGGCATGAAACTGGGATCTTTATGCTTCTTTCTTGTTTACTGTTATTCAAGAAATCCTAAAAGACGTGACGCGATTTTCACCATCAAGGAACACTTACTGCTTACTTCATCTTCTTTTTAAATAATTGTTGATGCATTAAAATGGAAACGGCGCATCTGGACACTTGGTTTCAATCTGTAAGTAATTATTGATCTGTAGCGACTAAATAATTTGATGAACAACAAGAAAAGTCCAGAAGTTCTCAAACTGTGTTTGTCGGCTCATGAGAAATCCTTAATTATGACAAAAAATATTTGGGAATGTTGCAAAAAAAAGTCAAAATTTTGAAAAGAAAAAAAAAAGAGTTATAACTGCAGCTAGTTTAACATTTGGATGCTCAAATGCAGAATAACAGTGAACATTACTGAAACTCTGTTACACTTTTTTTTATGGAGTTCAGTAATGATTTAACTGCAACTATATGAAAGTGTGTCCAACCTTTACATTGTGATTTTTTAAAAACTTTATGTCTAATTTGAAAGAAACAACCTCCAACATGACAGTGGTACTGACGGTGAGCATGCTAACACCCCTGCATATCGGCACCACAGACAAAACCGAGAATCAGAGGAGTCGAGGATTTTCAATAAAAAAAGCTCAGAGTTTGTCGTGTTTACCGTATCTGTCTGGTTTTGTCCCAACTGTCCCATCGACCTTCAACTGGTGCTAAGTAGGTGAAGGACAGAGGAGGGGAGGTTGGGGGCATCGGCTGTAGTCTGACGCTATGAATAAACCAGGAAAGGGGGTGGAGCCTAAGAAGACAGGTGCTCCACCTGGTGGCCCGATCGGAGTTACCAGCAAAGTGGTCAGTCGGTTTATTTTTGCTATGGGAAAACAGTAGCACGGCTATGAGGTCTCATAATTCATAAATACACGGCACTAGTTCCTTTCCTAAAGAACAAAAACAACAACAAACCCCCCCTGAGCATTGAATCATTTATTAATCCACCTGCTTCCAGTCTTTCTGCTTGGAAGTGTCTCAGGCCAGTGGATTTCTCTCTCTCTCTCTCTCTGTCCCTTTATTAGCCTCTGTACTGTAAACACTTCACTCACACTTATTTCTAGAGCCGGCTGATTTATTTAGCACCATTGTGTCCGTGCTGTCCTCTCCGTCTCTGTCCCTGCCTGATGCTGCTCCTGGCTTCACATTCCAGCTCCATCCACACGGACCAACACACACTCTGTCTCCTCCTGTCTCCATCCCTTTGTGTCCCTCCGTCCCTGCTGCAGCTTCACACCCTCCTCTCATCAGCAGCTTCTGTCCTCTATTCATTCCTCAGCTCACCGTTGGTCTCGCACCTGGACAGGATTACTTTTCCTTCTAACTAATGATGTCTTTTGGATTTTATAGGTACTTTTAGTAAGCCTAAATTTGTTTTTGGGCTATAGCTACATATAAAGCGGACCGGTTTATATGCACAAACCGATCCAGCTAATTTTAAAACGCTTCAGTTTTTATTTGAAAACTTGTTAAAGTGAGACGAGGTTGTTTAATCTGCTGCAGTGTGCAAGACGAAAGTTATTTTCTATTAACCATTTGCCAGAATGAACATAAAAAAAAACAAAAAAACTGGATGAAGCCACTGCAGCTGACTGAAGCAGCCGAGTCGGTTTTAGATGCTCAGAACTTCAAATCAAGGTTACCAGCAGTTTGATTGAATTCAGTTTGTTCAAACAGCACATGATGGTACTGCACAAAAACAAACCATTTCAGTCCAGTCACACAGACAGATCTCAACTGATCCCTTTTATCAAGTCAGCACATTACGTTCAGCTCATTATTCTAACACGTTTAAAAATGTTCAACCTAAGGAAACCCAGCAGATTGCATCGAGTCGTTGACTCGAAGGTTTCACTCCTCCTGGACCAGCGGGTTGTCACTTTGCATTGACTTTAAAGTGTAAAATCAAATGCGTTTTTTTTTTTTTTTTGACATTAGCAGAATGTAGACAAAGTTTTGTGCAGCTTTGTGACGTAAACGCAGCTCCACGAAATGAACAGAGACATTCTCCCATCAGAAGCAGCAGCTCCCTTCAGAAACCCTCAGCTGTCCTCTTAATGCTACCGGCTGTTAAAGCTATCAGTTTCACAACGGACATGATTAATTGGACAGAACTGAACATACACGCGTTCTGAGAAGTCTCGTTCTGTCAGAAGCCCTGGAAGCAGCAGAGATCTGGCCCTGAACCGAGCCGACAACCTGACGTGTTCCCGGCCTCCACGCGTTCCGCCTCGCCTGGATCTGTTCTCGTCTCTGTTCCTGTGATTCCTCCCTTCATGCTCTAATAATGTGGAGGAGAGACAGTCTGTTAGAAAGGATGCCTCGAAGCCACTTTTTTTTTTTTTTTTTTCCCCCACTCTTTGATCTGTTTGTGCGGGATCTCGGCCAATTTTCGGACACTCCCGTGTGCAGAGGCGAACAACTTTTTTTTAATCGGTTTTGAGTAATCGGCGCCGAGCGAGGCCGAGTCTTATCTAAGAGCTGTTCTAGCAGCCACCGGTGATGCATGAAACGGGCCTGAATGGAATTAGTCTCACTGCTCACCTGAGAGCTGTGCGAGGCAGATAGAGTGCGTGTGCGCGGTTTTGTTCCCGCAGAGTGTAATTGAAATTCGGAACAGCGTGACCCACGACATCGCCATTAGCTTTGCAGCAGCGAGCTCTAACCTCGTTTCTTCCCCCCCCCTATGACTGCAGCGCGCCGGCTGTAAATGAGCTGCAAACAGATTTCTCCTCTCACCTGGGCTTTTTTTTTTTTATTTGTACAATGTTTTTAATATTTGTTATCATTTATCATTAGCAAAACATTAATATAATTTAATGAATCACTGTCACTAAGGAGAGAAATTGACAAAATTTGCAGCATGGGTGTATTTCCTATTTGAGTTTGGATGTCGTTGGCCAAAAAAAAAAAAAAAAAAAAAAAGTTCCGTGTCTAACACAATATTTGCTACTTTGGGTTTCTGTTAGATTGTGAAATGATTGAATCACACTCAGTACCGCTTGTGTTTCCCAAACCTTCTCAGTTATGGTCTGAAAACTGCATGGAAAGCCAGCAGGTGCAGCTGGAGGCTGAATCTCTTTGTAGCCGATTGACTGTATCACCTTAACAGCTTTTTTTTTTTATTTTTTTATCATCATTAGTAGATGAGAATGTAGGTCAGGGAGTAACCCAGTGAGCTGGCTGACCTGCTTTTAGCATCTTCTTTCCCTCCTGTCAGATTGAACATGACTTACAGAAGCCCCACTAAGTAATTAACACCAAGACATCCACACCTAGTGGCTTTAAAATAACACTGGGTTCCAGAAAACATATTTTTTGGACGTTTTCTGTGTTGTTCCAACTGAATTATGACTATTTTCCTCCTCAGTCAGACCATTTTTCTCAGTCAGGTCAGGTTTTTATTCTAATTTGAAATCTGATCTTCTGACTAAACTGATGACATTCTTGTGACATTATCAGTTCATTTCCATTAGTATTTCTCATCCAAAAAAGACTTTAGGAGAATTTCTGTAAATTGAATAATAAACACGGATACAGCAGTACTAAGGGTGTGAATAAGTGGAGGTGGTTCAACCCTGAACGAACCCTGGTTCAACCCGGTCGGGTTGTGGTGATGCTGTGATGGACTGGAAGGATCTCTGCTGCAGACTGGAGACTCCAGCCATGTTGAATTGAGAACGGCGCTGCAGTTTGGCAACTTGTGCAGCAACCTCCATCTACTCTAAGCTTCAGGGGACGCAGAGCAATGCCCGGCGGCCATGTTTTTCAGCACTTCCGTTTCATTGGATTATGCCAGCTGCTGCTGCAAACAGACTGACCTGATCTCCTTCAGGAAGCAACGTTTGCTCCGTTCCTTCCTGCAAACAGTCCCATTCATGCTCTCTTCTTGTTATGCAAGTCGTCAGCCTGTGTCCGATCCTCTTCACGCCTTCCTCCCTTCCCACGGTGGCTCATTTCTGCTCCTCAGGTTATTTGTCAGACCTCTCGCCACAGCGTGCCCCCTAGAGGTCGCCTTACCCCCCTGCGGGCTGAATTAACTTCACTGAGATGCTTCTTGTGACCATCTAGCGGTGCCTGACATCGGTGTGAGGACAGTGTGTTCCTCTCCTTGAACGGTGCAGGAGATGGATCCTGCATGTGCAGCTTGTTTCCAGTTACCACTCAGGATCTCTGCTGTGACTCCAGCCGCAGCACTCCAGTTCTAATTCCAGGTTTCACTTCTCAGTGTTCCTCTGGTCCTTTGTGGATTTTCTGGTATGTTTTTTTTCAGTCATTGTCGTGTTATAGGGCCCATTTGTGCTTTTATATACAGTATATATATATATTTTCCCATGACTGTAGTGAAGGTGAGGAGACGCTGCCCTGCTGTTCCCCTGAGGTGCAGACCTCCCTCTGGGTCTCAACCAGTCGGTCCCAGAAGCTGCTGCACGTCCGTCAATAATTCAGGCGATTACGGAGCCATCTGCATGTCCTTTCTGGAGCCGCCGAGTGACACGAGTTAAAAGCCCTGAAAATGCCATCATGTGGTTATTGTGTTTAAAGCACAATTATGAGCCAGTGGAGTATGTCATGTATTGGCTTTCATCCAGGATCACACTGCGATGAGTCGTCGTCTTGTGATTAGATGGTTTGATTCCAGCTCAATCCCTGCCACACGTCCATGTGTCCCTGGACGAGGCTCTTAACCCCTCGCTGCTCGTCCCTCTGCTGTAAAACCCGTACAGGTGTCAGTAGGACCACAGAGACACCAGCCCAGTTCAGCTCCTTCAGTATTTCTCCTGCTCTGCTGAGGACTTGGCGTTTTATGTAAACGCTTAAAGAGGCAGCATTATGTAAAATCAACCTTTTCGATCTTTACATCATGTTATAATGTTATTCCCTCATCAAACACATACCTGAAGTGTTGCATTGATTCTTTCACGCACGTTTGAGAAATTGTTTCATCTCCTTGGCAACCATTTAACTGTTCAAAACGCCTGGATGGACCTAGCTCCGCCTTCGACGACAAAGTTCCTCCTTGGCTAGCAAACGCCTGGTGGAACTGAGCAACAGCTGAGCTCGTTGTAGGAGCTACTTCTCAGAGCAACGCTGGTAAAACGTTGTTAAAGCGCTAATAGAGGAGCCGTGTTGTGACGACTTCCTGACGGCAGAGGATCTTAAAGAGACAGAGGCCCAATTGCAAGGCGTTGAATATATAAAGTCAAATTTCTTTTTAGGCACAGGTGATATGTACAGCATTTTTGTTACAATTGAATATAACGTAGTTACTTGACTGTTCTATAAAATGATAGCATGAGGCTGAAGAGCAAAGTACTGCCCTCTTAAAATCAAATACTGTACGCAAACAGTAGATTTCGTCTGTCCTTCTGAGGTGAACGCCATTGCTCAAACGCTTGCTCTGTGTCCCTGAAGGCGTCGGGGGTCCGCTCTCACCCTGCAGAGCTGTTTAGTGACAAGCCGCCAAAGGTAAAGATTCTTTCGACTCCATTGATTTTTGTTGTCTGAGGAGTCAAGAGTCTGCCATATTTGCTGAATGCGTTGTGTGTCATCACAGTGGCACTTATTTCCATGGTTACAGTGATGCAGGATGGCCTTTGAAAGCCTGCCTCCTGTAGGCATCCTTGTGCGCTCTCATTACCGCCCTGTGTGTGTCCTCTCCAGCTGAGAGGGGGGAGGGGAGGCGACAGTGCGGTGCAGGGCGTCGCAGGAAAGATTCACGTTCAAGAGGAGAAAGTCGGTGTAAAGTGGAGCGAAAAGAAAGAGAAACGAGCGTCGGATGTGGAAAGACTGCTGGAGGGCGTCTCTGGAGAAACCCCCTGCATGACAGACGGGAGCTCAGAGATGAAGACTCCATTACTGCTGCTTTAAAGTCAAAACGAGAGCAGGCGCAGAAATCTCTAAGAACCATCCTGTTGCTTTTTTTATGTCCATTTTATTAACTACAATTTCTTTAGAAGAACGACAAGCTGCAGTCGTCTCCTTATGTTTATTTTAGTTCTGCCACTTCATGTGGCATTTAGTGTTTTCTGTCAGAGGCACAGAGGAGCAGCTTAGGAAGTAAGTCGGCTTTAATGCAATAAAACCTCCACAGGTTCGAAACAACAGAGCAAAAGCTACACAGAGAAGTGGATACAGATGATGGATAGAAGGAAAGATGAATTATTTCATAATTAGGAGTTTAAGAATTTATGACAGATGAGCCATGTTGATACCACATATTAAGTAAATTTACATGTATATTCACAATGTGTCTCCGATAGACATGCACACAGCAGCAGCGAGGCGGAAAAAACAAAGTGATGCAAACAGACGATCTTTCTAAGTTCAAAATAAACATGATAAGGAGATAATAAAACTCAGCACATGAAAACATGCCAACTTTTAAATATCCATATTTTGGGGCATCCTAACTTATTTTTACGCTATATTTACTCGAGAAGTTAAAAAACTGAGAAATTAAAATCAGCTAAAACGATCACGCTTGCTAGCTTTACAAGACCGAGTTTTGCTATTGCAGTTTTTCCGCTTTATATTTAAATCATTTATGAAACTGATAATGTTCAAATAATTCAAATTATTGGGGTACTATTGTATTATTATTATTATTGCATAATAATAAAAAGTAACAGTAGCAGCACCCAGTGTTCAATACATTTCTGCTGCAGAAGTTCTGACATATGAACAACAATCTGGACTCTATGGAAGAATATTAGTGTTCATGTCGTTCCTTTGCACTCGCCCGTTTGTCAAAAATGGCATTATTTGAAACAGAGTGCAAAACTGTTTTCAGTCAAACAAACATGATTCAACAGCTTTAAACAAACTAAAGATCTTTCTAATGCACTTTTTAAAAAAATAACACTAAAAGGCAGTAGTCTCACTACTCTGTACAAACAAACTTATTTACCAAATACTTCACTTCTTAGTTTTCTTCTTCACTCTAATTTTTTCTTCATCCTCCTGGTCTGCCCATCCACATTTTGCTTTCTCGCAGACCTTTCACGGCAGTTTTTGGTTGCTCAACAAATAACCAAGAAACTCTTTGGAAGAAATGATCAGGCACAAACAGAACACCCTTCAGTGACTCGACAGAAAGCTGGCTCCTCTCCTTGGTCCGCCGGCTTATCGGTACAAAAACCCTCTCTCAACATTTGCATTTGGTCTACTCAAAACATTTGGTCCCGTTCTGGTGCAGCCTGACCTTCTTCCCAGTTGTAAAACTGAACTCAGTCATTTTCGTAGATGAACCCGTTCCCGGGCCTGTCACCGCTGGACGATAAATTGTCCCAGAAATGATTGCTATAAACAATAATATTGATACCATCTTCAGCTGATGTAATGATAATGGCATAGCAATGCCAAGTTTGCCCTCTCAAAGACTAGTGCATTTTAAATAAATGTTACATTTGTACAGAACACTCCACTCTGGATCTGGAAGACATTTTAAATATCCAAAATAAAACACGAAGACCAAAAACAGAACAGAAAAAGGAGATAAAACCACAATCAACTGAAACCATAAAAAAATGGATTATGATGTCTGATAATAAAATTGCCCACAAAAATATTAATAATCAGAATCAAAATTGAGCTCATTTCAATTTATCATGTCATGAACTGACTGATGAAATACTTGTTGCGACAGGCTAACTCACACCTAACACCATCTGAGCTCCGTGATCTACGGCATCTTTGACGTGGACAGAAACACAGCTTACTGCTGGTTTGAAAAGTTACTCTTTCATTTTGACATCTTGTGAAACATCATATTCTCATCACAGAAAGTCTGTTTAAGGTCATGCCTATCAGTCCTGTGGGAAAAAAAAAAAGATTAAAAGCAGACATTTTTATTAGTCTATAAATCCTCCACACTGGATTCCCTGGACAGGACGTAACAAGTGGACATGTTAAAGAGGACGTTTGATCACCGAAGTACATATACGTTCATATGCATCATCAGGGCATAAAGATATGATATGATAGCCAACACCTGCACACTGCCAGATGCTCAGAGAGGCTTCATTTCCATTTGTTTCATGTGGCAGTGGGCTACAAACATTTGCAAATCCGTCCTGTTATTAGTGCCGTAACACGGGCGTAAAAGCCTCAGCATAGTGGACTAAAAGCTGCATATTGTGTGGCTCATGTTAAGCTTCCAGAGGATTACTAATAAATCCTCAGTGAATTCACATGTTTGTCTTCTTTGTAGATATGCTGTGGTAGATTTTCTTCTCCTTTCTCAAATTAAGCATTTAAAAAAAAAATCAGCTGCACAAGTTTTGACTGTGCGTCAGATATGTTTATTAATTTTAGATTAATTTGTCATGATGTGCACTTAAGGAAAATTATTTGTGAAAGGCTGCACATAATTATATGTTTAGTCAGCAAAAAAAATAAAACCACGTTTGTCTTCTTTCTTCAGCTTCACCTTGTGTTCAAAACTCTGTAAAGACAGATTAGTTAGATTCATTTTGAATTTAATTTAAAAAAAATTGTATTTATGAAATATTTTTGGTTTGGAATTGGTGAATTATGAACTTTCAGTACATTTGTTTCTCATATAACTTCTTGGCATCTTTTGCTACTTTGTGCTGGTTTTCTGTGAAAACAGAGTATGAGTTAAAGCCAGTAGAAAACAGGTTTCTGATTGTTTTGTTGCTGCTTACGTAATTTGACCACTAGCTGTGCTTGGCAGCCATGATGCTTTCGGACCTGTGACAAAATGATACGTTGTGACTGCAAGACGCTACTTGAAAAAAATCTGCGCAAAGTTCTGATCTGTCAACAATAGCAAACCCTGTATTCTCATTCAATGCTATGCAAACGCTTTGTCTGCGATGAGGAAGACTCATTCATCCCGGAACACTGAATGCTGAAAGTGGCTCCATCCGAAAATAGGCAGTCTGACCTATTTTCTGAGAAGTTAGTTTATTGCTTATTGCCATGGCTCCATAATTTCTATACTGATTAATATTTACAGAGTCATCATAATACATTTTAAGTATGTTTTTGGCTTAAAGTGGTTTTTATTCCTATCTTAATAGTTGTTTTGGTTATATTATTTTGGATATTTAAAATATTTTTCAGTTCCAGTTTTAAGTTTTCTTTACAAAATTCAAGTTTATTGGTGTCTGAGAGGGAAAAACTTGTATTTATCAAGCCATTATCAGTATGTTACTTGAAAATGATCACAAAACAGCAATAATATAGTTTATCACAATAATTGCTGGGACAATTTATCGTCCAGCAAAATTTGTTATTGTGACAGGCCTTCATATCTGGTCCTGATATAGCAGCATATTGTAAACTATACACCGTTTGTGTCATTAAAAGCACTCTGTAAAACTGTAGGGCATCATAAACAATACACATAACTTCATTTATAAAATGTGATTTGTAGATGCATCAATATATGGCAATATGAGAACAGGAGAAGCTTTGGTATTAGTAGTAAAATCTTTGAATATCAGAGGAAAGGCACGTTTGCTGTTCATACACAAGGTCATTCAGAGTGTGCTTGGATTGGATATTTGCAGACTTGCAAGTTCAGTACTAAAGGTTCTTTGTATTTATCCGTCAATCCATTTTTTATAGAAATTTTTTTCACGGCTTTGAGAGGCAACGAAAACAGTCGGTTTATAACATAAATCTGCTATAACATTTACAGCTTTTCTGTTGTGCAGAAGTGAAATGATATGTGAACCTGGTAGGATTGGTGTTGTGCCCGTTGTTTGCTCCACCTGCTGCGCTGCCGACGGCCTGGGCTTTGTGGAGAAGCTGCATATCCCCCCACCTGAGCTGCCACTCTAACTCACCGCTCTTATCACCTGTGAACACCAAGCCCATATTTCTTCACACTCATTTGTTTGATCTGTCAGACTTAAAGAAAAAAATAATAAAAAAGCTGTACAGAGGAAGCTCCCGCTCATGGTCAGCTGCGTTTCTGAGTCTTTGAATGGAGCCGGTGGGGAAACATTCCCATTCAGCAGAAACGGAAAAAAAAAATAAAAATCAAGTTGTCCATCCGGTCTGGGTAGAGAAAGCTGAAACCTTTCATCTGTTGTTCAGGCTCCATGCTGATTGATAATCTGAAGGAGGCACTGTGAGTCAAAGTGGAGATGTAAACACTTCTAACGTCTAGATGTCAATCTGCATGCTGTCAGATTAGATCCACCTGGGGAGACGGGGGGGCTGAAGTCTGCACTTTAAATCAGGTTATTTATATTTCACTTTAAATCAGGTTATTTGTATTTATCAGAGTATGGAGTGTTTGCCAGCACTGTAGAAAGAAACATCATGTCAATCTGATACGTCTTCCTGTTAGAGTGCAGAGGAAGTGGAGCACGCTGGCTGCAGCTTTATCTGTGTGCAGCAGCTCAGTGTCTGAGCAGGAACCACAGTGGAAGTCACTTTTAGTATTTTTCACACCGATTTCTGTTCAGCAAAGCCCCATCGAGTCATCCCCCCGTTAGATTCAGGTTGAATGTAATAATTTCCTCTTTAAAAAGAAAAAGCTGGTGATGAGTTTTATATCACATCGTGGTCAAAAACATACCTGGAGCGTTGCTGTGATATGTTTTCACTCCTCAAGTGGCGCAGTCTTGGCTTCATCCGGTTTAAATTCACTGAAGAAATACTCTGTTTAAAAAAAAAAAAAACTTATTTAAGAAACGAATGTAGTTATTTATTTGCATATTTTAAAAAGGTTTAAGGGATTAAATGAAAAAATTGTAGAATGATCCAATTTCTTGATCTAATGAGTAAATTATCAGAATAATTGGTTACTAAAATAACCAAAGCTCCTCCTCTTCAGAGTCTCCAAGCTGAGCTTCCGCTCCTCCAGACTAGCGGCAGCAGCCATTAGCAGACACCTGGTGGAACTGGAATCTGCTGAGCTCATCATACAAACTGCTTTTCAGTTCAACGCTTCTAATAACGGCTCTGTAAAGAGAGACAGAGGCCCAATTTCAAGGCATAAAAATTCGGTAGTCAAATTTCTCTTAAGTCACTTTTTTAATACGTACACAGTTTTTATAACAACTCAAGGTAACATAGCAACTCGACTGTGCTAGAAAATAGCACTATGTGCCTGGAAAATACATAAAGCCGTCCCTTTAGCATGTTTCTTCTGACAGGAAGTAATATTTGTATTTCGGAGTCTTGACTCTTCCTGGTGATGGTAACAAAAAGACACCGAGCTCATCACTAAACATGAATTGTCAAAACAAAAACAAAACAAAAAAAACCTGCTCAGTAATTATTATAAGGGTCTGATTGCTGTATCGCCAACAAAGACTTTTCAGGTAATCCTCCTTTCATTTTGTTTTATCATCTTTTGAGATATTTTCACTCAAAAACTGGCATCTTGGTCGAATGCAAATAACTCTAAGTTGAAACCAGTACGAATGAATCTCCATCTGAATTTACGTTGTGCGTAGCAAACGAGCGGCGGGTCTTTGTGACAGATAACGGTGATGTTGGAGGATATGTAGGTCATCCTTCCTCAGAGGTAGCGTCTCTCTTCCCGACGGCTGTGGAGTCAGGCGCCTGCATGCCTCAGACTGTTTGGCGATGCTCATGCTGGAATTTCAGGATTCTTATCAGCTTGATTGTGAAAGCACGAAAAGAAACATGGATTTGTTTGCCTTTTTTTTTTATCATGCAATTAGCTTGAAACTAATTAAAACCTTCAAATAGAAAATCTTAAATTTAACACATTTTCGTTCAGTCCCCCAAGACAATTTATAATAGTTACCAAAACCTTCCTGTGCGTAAACCAGTGTTTCTCAACCCTGGTCCTCAGCGCCCCCCTGCTCTGCATGTTTTAGATGTGCCTCTATTCCAGAACAGCTGATGCAAATGACTGCATGACCATCAAGTACTGCAGAGGCCTGTTAATCACCCAGAGATACAATTCAGGTGTGTGGCAGAAGGGAAACACCTAAAACATGCAGGACAGGGGGGCGGTGAGGACCAGGGTTGAGAAACACTGGCGTAAACAGAAACAAAAAGTAGACTGCAGTGGATTACAGCCAGAACTTAAACATAATTCTGCTTATTTTTTTTGCAGTTCAGTTTTTTTTTTTTTGTTGACCTGACGCTATCTACATATTTCTAACTCGACTGAAAATAGAAAAACAAATTCTGTCTTTCTGTCTGGATGTTGCCTTTTCACTGGTTTTCAGCCAAATGGTTCAGAATATGCTGGGGCTTTTTACAATTATTGCGTAACCTCATGTAAACCACCACTAAAGAAGCACAAGAATTTTTTTTTCCAAGTAAAATATTCACTCATATCATAGTTTTATTCTTTCATTCGTTGTCAGATTTATTTCTAACCTGATTGTAGATGTTTCAGCTTCTTTTCTCATTTCTTTGTAACTGCTTATGAAGGTGGATCATTGCAACGCTGTGTTCTCATTGACCGTGTAAATGGAAAACTTGAGATTTTGAAAATAAATTTGCACAATGGAAACACATCAATTTTGTAAAAAAATATTTTTTAATTGTAGGATGAGGTGTTTTTCTTCTTTTGGTCGTGTCATAATTGGTTTATTTTGCAAAACTGCAGTGGAAACAGTTATTTTGCATCATACGAGTCACGTGGCCAACAGCAGGATGTTACTGCTGGAGGAGATGAAGAAGAAGACGACAGGAAGTAGTAGTAGGAGGATGATGTGGTATGCTTTGTAACAACTTATCACATGAACAAAATTATTCTTGTGTGATTTTAATTGCGCTTTTCTTTTCATAGAAACACCACAATTGTGAAAAAGCCCCTCCACCCCCAACAGTAGTGGAATATAGGCAAAGTTCTGCGCACACTTTTAATGGAAACGCAGCTAATGACTGAACCTGAAACAATATTCTGAAGCAAAAAACATCCTCAGGTAAAAATTAGTTCCACTTTCTGGTTGTGGTTTTCATGTCAGAAAAAACCTTTCTGGGACAAAATGTTAACCGAGTAGTTCTGGGTTTTACCAAATTTCTAAAGCGCCGTGGATCTGCCTCTTTAGGATTTAAAGCATGACAGTACAATATGTGCTCTGCTGGATTTCATTAAAGGGACGCGGTGCTAATCACACTGATACGAGTTAATCATCTTTTCATTTAATCTCCCCGGATAGCAGCTGCACTGATCTGCACACACCAAACTATTTTAAACCGCTGAAATCGCACACAAAAAAGGAGACAAACTCAACTGGATGGATGGATGGATTTACAGACCATACATAGAGAGAGAGAGTTCTGTGTGGTAAAACAGAAACGAGAGACGGCCAGGAAGGGACCCAGAGTAAGAAACAGATTAAGATAAATGTCATTCTATTATTGCCGGGATAGATTGTAGGACAACGGCGCAGCGAACGGCCAGACAGAGGCAGAGGAATTGAGCGACTGAGTAAGAGGAGGTATGCTTGAGGTTAGTAGAGCGCCAAGTCCAGAAGTGTGTCATCAAACACACACACACACACACACACACACGCACACAAACGCAGTGCCACTGCTCTGTCCCTGAGGGACAGCCTGGTCAGTGTGTTGTGTTTCTTCAGCAGGTACTCTGAACCGACTGACACGTTTAAACACACCTGATGTTAGATAGAAGTATATTTTACAGTCAGGTCTTTTTTTTAAAATAATTTTGTGATATGTAAACCCTAGATGTGAGTCAGGGCTCCTCCTGTAGGGCACTCTCAGGTGTCGATGTCTGCCGGACATTTTTATGACGCCGTTCTCGGTGTCGCACAGTGAACCGCTCAGCGGGAAACTCTTTGTAAAATTTAAGTTTATTAGTCTTTGCGTTATTATGTCACTATCAGTATCTCACTCAAAATTGGTCTCAAGACAGTTTTTGTCTTGAGATGATTACGGGGATGGTTTCTTGTGAAATGTGTTGTGGTGGCTGTCTGACTAGCATGCAGTGGAGAAGAAACGGGACCAGGCGCCAAACCAGCTCATCAAACCTGCCTGCATTCATTCATGGGAAAGGAATTTAAAGGAGCTTGTCATGAGAAATGTAGGCAATCGAAACACTTGACTGTAAAGTCTCAATAATCCTGAACCATGGAGTCTGCAACGACTCAGAATACACACAGTACAACCGAGTATGTGGAAGACTAGTGGCGGAGAGTGTGAGTTCTGCTTATTGTCTCTAAAGTTAGACCCTGACAGTAGATGGTTTCGATTGACCATATAATTGAGCAATTTGACGTTTTTGAAAATAAAATTGCCTGATGGAAACACTAAAAAAAAAACTCTTGCTTTGGCCACATCAACGTTGGTTTGTCTCCCAAAACTGCAACGGGAACACTTTTTACTTTTTTTCGCATCACGAGTCACATGATCGACAGCTGGATGTTGCCACTGGCGCAAACTATGAAGAGGAAGATGACAGGAAGTAGTTGGAGGATGACGGTGCGGCATGTTTTTTAACGACTTGCACTCACCCATGAACAAACTTATTCACAATTTTAATTGCGTTTCTTATGTAAGGGAAACTAAGCAATTGCGAAATTGTGTTTTTTCAACATTAGCGGAGTGTAGACAAGGTTTTGCACACACTTGTAAAGGAAACCCAGCTAGTAATTCTTCAAACTAAATTATATCTGTGTAATTCTGGTTGTAGGGGACCACTGGCAACGATAACCTTGGATCTGAAATATAGTGTTAAAGAAATACAACTTTCTAACTTGTGCTTCTGGAGAGAATGCACTGGGGTAAATTGTGCCATTGATTAGTAAAAAAAGTATATTTTGTTCACAGAGACTCTATGGTTACATAAAAGCTAGAAACATTTAATACAAAAAAGCCTTGTTTGAGTTTTTTTTTTTTTTTAACAACATTAAAGGCCAATTCTGGCATCACATGAGCAGCTCAAAGGTCAGTTTTCCTAAACCAGGCTTATGGTCACCTGAAAACAACTGGAGTTATTTCACTCTAATGGGGAAACAGCAGCTCCACGGAGGCAGGGTGCATTAACGTTTCCCTCAGCTAGAAAAGATGGTTTCTGTTGTTATTTTTAACTAATGAGTAAAACCAGATTGGTTTAAGCTGTGCACATGTACCTAAATTACTTCCAAAGATTATAAAAAAAAAACAGATGCAAACGTGGAAATGTGAACATCGGCTAAGAAATTATTAAGTTAAACATTTTAATAAGGCGCCCCACTTTTATGCCTGACTGTGGATTCATCCAGGTAAATAAATGTGCATGAAGCAACTGGAAGCAGGTGCTGCAGCTGAGGGACGCGCTCGCCGTGAAACGCTGGATGTTTGTCAGTTTACCTCAGCGAGACGAAATCTGGCAACAACAATGAAATTGGGGAAAGGGGGGGCAAAAAGACTTAATCTGTCTTGACATCTGTTGCTGCACACCCCTCTGAGGACATTCAGTGTAGCATGCAGCAGTTAGAGGGGTGTGAGCTGAGATGGAAATGAGTGAAGAAAAGAGGAAGTGTGATGAATGTGTGTTGATGTTCGACAAAGTATGGCTGGGATTAAAATAGTCTAGCAGAGAGAAAAGCTTCTCAGGAAGAGGAGAGGAGGCCAGCTGAAGTGCCCAGCTGTGCCTGCCTCACCATGCTGCTAGCATGTGCTAACTGCAGGACAAACTGTGTGTGTGTTTGTGTGTGTGTGTGTGTGTGTTTGTGTGCATACTGGCATACAGAAGCTTTCGGGAGAAAAATAGAAAACAGCCAGAGGTTGTTGGAGGATGCCGGGAGTTGGCCAGCTGCATTCTGTAGTGAGCTAACTCACACTGCGCACTGCAAAAACACACAATCTCACAAAGTGCTTTTGGGCTAGTTCCTAGTGAAAATATCTGAAGACAAAACCAACTCATAAGTAACGTCTCAGTAGGATATTGAATTAGGAAGTAAAGTTTTCTTTAAGTCATGTAGCATTTTTAGAACAACTGAAGTTACTTGATTGTGCAATACAACGGCACTATGTCCCTGGGAAAACACATAATACTGACACCTTAATGTTAGTTGAAAAATTAATATTTCCACTGGCAGATTATTTAACTTATAACATGACATTTATTCCATGTTATAAATGAAATAATCTGCCAACAGAACTAGCACTTTTCCCATCAACATTCAAGAATTACTGGCTTAAAACAAACTCCTACATCTTTCTGAAAACGTACTTATAAGTTAGTTTTGTCTCTTTTTAACCATATTAAGATATTGGCACTAAAAACTAGACCGAAAACACTTGGTAAGATTTAATATTTTTGCAGTGCGAGACTCTACTCTTTGTTTGCTTTCCATTTAAAAAAAAAAAAAAGAACAACAGGAAAAAAAAAACTACAAACATTATATAACCTTATCTCCTTATGTAACACACTGAGGTCACCTCATGGAAGCATGTCCACACACACACACACACACACACACGCGCAGACATACGCACACACACGGCTGTTAAGACAAATGCAGGGCTGCAAAGTCATGTGAAGCTGAGCTGCGCTAAGACGAATCAAAAACAAGCAGCTGCTCTGCTACGTGCAGCGCTCCAAACACCGACTGCACCAGCACTCAGTGCTGCCGTTTCCACAGAGAGCAACAGGCCTGCGTGTGTACACACACACACACACACACACACACGCACAGATGTGGAGACCCCACCAGTCCACCGGATGTCTCTGTGTTTATGTTGCCTTGTGGAGCAACATGGGAACATGGCTGAGTGAGACTGATTCCCACACACATCCAGTGGATATGAAGAGCCTGCACTGTCGAGTTCTAGTGATTGGGAAAATATCAGACCAAGACGAGTCCGCCTATGACCTTCCCGTTTCAACTAAAGTTGCTATATGGAGGAAATAAGAGAAAATAAAAATCATATGTTTGTGAAAGTGTTCACAAAAACCTCAAGAAAGGAAGAAAACATGTGTAAACTAAAAAAACTGGGAGCTGGTGCCGTGTGACTCATATGGAACAGTCATTTTCTTTAAAAGAAGAGTCAAAAGGACTGTTTGTTGCAAAAAAAACAAAAAGAAAAAAACAATAATGCACATCACCAAAAGAACAGCATACCAACATGGCAGGGGCAGTATCATGCTCTGGGCCTTCTGTTGTAGATGGCTTTCCACTTGCCAGTGACCAGCTGATGTAAAGCCGTCAGATTTCTGCTGAGAAGGTGAAGATGATGATGATGAGGAACAACTCAGATAAAATCTGAGGCCTAAACTCAGTCGGGTCAGACTGAGGTCAGATAGAGGTCAGACTGAGGTCAGATAGAGGTCAGACTGAGGTCAGATTGAGGTCAGACTGAGGTCAGACTGACCTTAGTCTGACCTCAGTCTGACTTGGGTCAGACTGAGGTCAGACCCAGTCTGACCTCAGTCTGACTTGGGTCTGACCTCATTCTGACCTCAGTCTGACCCGAGTTCCTTCACTACAAACACTAAATCTCACCAGATATTTTTGGTCTAATTTCTATCGCAGATATTTAAGACAATTTTACAAGTAACCTTTCGTCCAGATGTAGGCGCTGAGCTGGTTTTATGACAGTAATTCCTTAATACTGATAAAGTACTAGTTCCACTGGCAGATTAATTATTCAGTACCAATTCAGTAATTATTTTTCCTCAAATAATCACTTCGGTAATTATTTGAACTTTTCAATTGAACATGCAGGTTGCAGGTCTCATAGATCTCACATCACATAAATCTGTTTTTGCTGGTGCGTCATATCCACTTCACATCCACGGTCCACGCATACACACACAGACACTAGATTTCTAGCAGTTAATTAATGACACTGAGGCTCTTGCCGTTGCCTGGGCTCCGTCTTGGTGATGACACATGGTTTGCAGACAGTCTCTCCCTTCTGAGGAGAAGCTCACAGCGGGTCGGTCACAGCATGTTCCTCCTCTGGGAGCGCCTCGGCCCGGGTGAGGACACCTCCCACTGAAAACCTGCAGTGGGGAGGGGGGGGGGACACTGTGTTCAGCCCCGTCTGGGCTGGTGACACCCCTGATATTTGCTCCCACCGACTGACTGCGAAGCTTATCTGTGTCGTTCCGGTGTAAACAGGCTGCGCTGTGAATGTAAAACCTATTGTTTTGGGATTCTGCAGCTGTAAAAGGGAGCAGGAAGAGGAGTAAAAGTCCTGGTAAACTCACTCCTGGTTGTGTAGGAGGTGCTGAGCTGGAGACTTCCAGTCCATGTGCTGCCGATGACAGCCAGAGGACAGACGCCAAAGAAGGGAATCGCTCACATGCAGGGACGCTAGCTATCCTCACGGTGCATGAGAGGAAAAGCTTTTCTAGCCTCTAGCTTTCTCTTCACTCACTGCAGACAAAACTGATGGAGATGTCACAGTTCTAAATTTCATTTTTACAAAGTTTCTCCTTTTCTTTTCCTTAAAAATAGTGTGGGGGGGGGGATAAAAATCCCTTGCACATACGATGCTTTGGGAAACGGTTCATATGAACGGGTATGCCCATTTAACTGCTTTACATCTTGTAAAACCACTTTCCTCTGCAACACACGCTAGTTATTCTGGAGTCACGATTAGCCTGTTTAGCCTAGCATAGCTTCATTGTATTTAACCCTTTGCCACTACGTCACTTAATCATTCGAAGCGCCATGATGAATGTCAGAAGTGAGGACTGGGAGTAATGAACAGAGTTGGAAATAGTTAGCTTAGAAACCGACCCATTTCTCCTCCCGCCTGATGTGTTGATCAAATTACCGACTTTGCCTGAATTCACACCATTTATTTATCACTATGTCATAAATGGCGTTTCCCTTTACACCGGAGCAGCCTTAAAAACGTACAAAAGTCGAGATGCTAATCAGTTTTTTCCACAGATGCTAGGCTACATGACGGTGTTTCCATGGTGAGTACTGGTCAGACCTGCCTCCTCCATAATGCGATGTTTGATATCTTTCTAATCACACTTACTTATAAAATATATGAACGTTAATGTTCTGACCTTGTAAAAAGGGTTCACTGATGGTTGCACCGACTGCTGCCGTATCTTTGCTCATTAAAAGCTACACAATAAAATGACAAGTTTGGTGTCCGTGTTCATCCTTGTCATTGTCTGCAGCTGGCCGCACAGCAACCTGTGGCCATTTTTACTGCAAAGTCAACTTACTGTCAACATTAGGCTGCCAGATGTGCGTTGTTAGACGAGCTTTAGGTTGTTTCGACGTCCGTCGTCGTGGTGCAGGCCGAATTTCGAAGTGACCCGGGTCAACATGGCTTTGTTTTTAGCGGCTTTATGCTAGCTCTGTTAGCCCCTGGGTTTATCTGGAGCTGGCTTTAAAGGTTGAAACTTGATTGACTGAAATGTGTCTAGAATGCGATACTTCATGACTCATCAGAACTGGTTCTGGAATGAGCAAATCAGGACTTTCCACACCTGAACTCTCTGAACACGTATGGATTCATTTCTGTGTTAAAAATCAAGTCACCGCTTGTTAATGATGTGATTTCACTCTTGAGAAAGGAGGAGGCTTTTCATCTCCACGGTGACCGCGTGAAAACCTTTCACTACAACTGCACGCCGTCTCTAACCCACACCAACCTTTATGAAAGCCATGTGTTGACTAAAACGATTCCCAGTATCCGGCTCTGTTTCTTGGCTCGGTCGTCTCAACGTGGCAGTCAATGGATGAGTTTTGTTTGAAACGGTGTCGTAGGTCAGCTTTCTTCCTCCGCTGGTGAACTCCGGTCCAGGCTCTAATTCTCCTGCGGTTTAATATGTTCTCTTAAGCTCTCCAAATATGAGCACATTCTGCCTCAGCTTTAGAGTTCATGTACCCATAAAATCTGCCGTTGCTCGGTTCAAGATGCAAACTCTCGAATCGTTTCAGTTCAGGTTTTTTTTGTTTTTTAATTATTATTTTTGGTGGAACCTGTTGGTCTTCAGCAGCTTTTAATAAAGGGAAATAATGAGGGGGGAAAAAAATCATCTGAACCATTTGAGCTCAGCTCTAAGCTGCTCCAGTAAATTGATCTTTTGGAACGTTGAAATGAAATTTTGTAGCCTCACGTGTTTTTTCTGCCCTTCCAAACCTTCTGACACCGAGGAGCAGAAGAAAAACTGCACCTTTGTTCTCCTGTGTCGGCGTGTTGGTGGTGTAAGAAGAAGAAGAAACTGTTTTCATCGTTTCTTCTTTCCTTGTTTATCAGAACAGCTGCTCCCTGCTCTCCGTTTCTCCTCGCCATCTCAAGGCCATTTCCTCCTTTATCCTCACGTTTTACAGCAACAGGATTGCTCCTCCCGTCTCTCTCAGAAACAAACACCTTGTTCTTCCCGAAATTAAGGCTTTGAAGGAGATACTGAGATGTTTGTTTTGGTGTGTTTATCCATGAGAAATGTTTATTCCACTGTTGGCCTTTATAGAAGTTTGTTCCGCCCATTTGCTTCATTTTGATTTGCTCTCTGTTGCTTTACTTTAGCGTAACAATAAAGTCCAATATGTGTTTACAGCCTTCTTGTTGGTTTTTCTGTTTATTTCATTTTTGTGTGTGTGTTCAGGACTGACTGGTTTTAGTGAAGCTGCCTCTGAGACGTGAGGACAGCTGGGTTTGTGTTTGGCCTTGTGTGTGTTTTTTTTTTTTTATTTTATTTTATTTTTGCCCTCATGAACATAAATCCTTGAAGATTATCTATTAATGTTTTGATGAGCTGCTCATGCCATGCCAGTAAAAATATGCGGTGAGTTTTTTTTTTTCGTTTTTTTTAGAAATTCACTTTCAGTTATGCATTTTAATCCATACTTTGTTTAAAAACAGATATCTTGTATTGAAAATAAAGATATCTGACAGTAAGAGACAGTTTAAGATGTACAATAAATAATCAATTACAACGCAGTTGGTATTAGTGTTTCTGTTACTTTGAAGCAAACAAGAAACGTTTTGGTTAGAGAAAACTAACGTATGCAACCATTAAATATTCAGTTCTTTTATTCTCGTACATTGATGTATCTATTTGAAATATTTAGTTGATTTAACAATAACCTTCCTTTACTCATGAAGAAAGCCTGTTTTCTGAAGGGCTGCAACATTATGCATCATGGTTATTATTTGAAAATTCAATAAATCAATAATTAGTCTGCAGAAGGTCTAAATTCCATTTTTCAAATTGAATTTCTGTTTCTTGAAATAATCTTTCATGGTGATTTGGGGTCACAACCCTCCACCGCCGTCAGTGTAAACCAAGGAACATAAATTAACCCTGAGGTTTAAAACTACATGGTGATATTAGTCACTAACAGTTGGTCATAGTTGCAAAAACAAAAATAAAGTTATGATAATTATGTTATTATTAGAATGCTGTGGTTATGTAATTTTATGGACGTAGTAATAACTATCAGGTATTGGTTTGTGATTGATTTGTCATGTTCTACAATAGACAACATTCACCTATTTGAAGATTTTTTCGTGGAACTTCAAATTATTGGTGAAAAATGTGGCTTTTAGCTTATTTAGTTGTAGGGAATTAATAAACATTTCAAATGTAAATTCAGCTCAGGAAACTGAAGGCACAATGTTTGACATGTCATGTCATTGGTTGGCATTTGCTAAGCAGCCGACAAAGGAATGCCATTTATTTTCCTTGCTGCTGATTGGCTCTATCCCTAAGAGCGGCTGTGAGGGAGACTATTGACGTTAGCTTGTGCGGTAGTGCTAAGAGAGTTTCCATGAGAAACTCTCTTAGCCCGGCGGTAGGGGTGGCAGGGCGGTGCACCAACGGCCCGCCGCGTTTTTGTGTTGAAAGCTACAAAACTTTTGAGGTTCACAAGCAGGCATCGTAGTTTGGAAATTAAAACATGTGAGGTCAACAGTCAGGTCGGCGCAATTGGTGCTCACTTCCTCCCAGCCAGTTCAATGTGTCAAATATAAACGGATGACCTTTAGCCTGGTGGGGCGGGGGGAACAAGTGAAGCCTGGTGGTCTGCCAGGCTTATTATACACCGGGATCAGTATTTCTAAAATGGCAGAAATTGCTGGGACATCATATTGTCACCACACACACAGTACGCTTCCTGAAACAACGTCGGATCCTGACAGTCATACGGCGGTCAGTGACAGCACCGCGATCTGAAAGCCAGTCGTTTCTACTGCCTGTGGTTCACAGCAACGGCTTAGTGCCGTGCCGAGCAATTACAGAGCAACGCTCGGGAAAACTTCTCGCTGCGCCTCGGTCGGTCCTGAATCAGGTTGAACTCTGACCCCGGAGCGCTGTGTTTTCTACTCATCCAGCCAATAAACAGAAGATATCTGTCAAGCTGCCCCCCAAATGGGCTGAAAGTTGCTCATCAGTGTGGAAGTAAGAGTTTCCTCTCAAAGCAGGCGCTGCTCTCCGGCTCATGTCGTCTCATTACAACTTCACCTTCCTTGATATTTCTCTTCTTCCCCTTTCTCATTACCAGGACTTGTGCTGTTGTTGGTTGTAGCACCAGACCTATGAATCATCATAGCTCACAGCTCTGCAGCGCTACAGCTGTCACATGTAAGCCTGTTATCCACTCATTATTTTCAGAACCCTGCCTTCTTTGTGTGGTGTTGCACAAAAAACGCCTTTGAGGAGTGTTGACTGCTGAACCCCATGGCGAGCTCAGAAAATGCAGCTTTTGGTCCTGAAGGGTTTTAACGCAGTGGGTCGCTGATCCAGCTACAGCCAGTTTCAGACACAACACACGGAGGCTGGTTAACCCACAGGACGGGGCTGAATGTCGCTCTGTCTGGAGGACGAGAGCAGCACTTATTTAGAAAGCCGCTCTGCAAAGGCTCCCTCCATACTATGTGCCCTGGAATGTTGCTGCCTTTTGTTAGCCGTCAAGTCTGTCTTACAGGAAAAGGTTCACCGCTTTCAACAAGTATGGACGGTATGGCGGGAAAACTTATCACCATCTAACCATGTCATATAAGCATATATAGATAATTGGCGATATTAATAATTATCGATTCGTTTTTATTTTAAATATCTGAAATACTGTCAGACTGGTGCCGGGACCTCTCCGGTTTCACTCCACAACGTTTGTTTTCTGATGGTTTTGATGGAAGTTTCTGGATTGGAGTTCAGCGAACATTGAAAATATTCAATACTGAACAATCTATCCGATGTATTTTCTATTGATATTGGTCACTCGCGTGTTTATGACGATATATGTTGTTATTCATTTATTGTGCAGCCACACTTTCAACATGTAAATTCATACAGCGTCAGCTATTTTATGAGCACTAGACATGAGGACGTGCTCCAGGGGTGACGTCCTACATCTCTGTCTGCCACTCTTATTTTGACCTAAGAAAGGAAGTAGATCTACTTTAGCGATAATGAACAGGATGCTTTCTGCATTCACACCTCACCAAACAAACCAGGCTTTCTCGATAAACAGACACGAGTTCAATTAAACAGGACTGGTGTGAATCAGACATATTACTAAAACACTTTCTCTGTTAACATGTATTAACTCCTGGCTGCGTCGCCTCGTCTCTTGAGCTCGCGGTGCCATTATTCCTCCTGTCATTGTCATTGATTTTAACTTCCCATGCCGTTGTTTTGTTGGTGTTTTTGCATTTTTGTTTGATTGTACTGATTTCAAATGAGATGCATTTGAATGTGTGTTCTCCCTGTGTGGGTTAATAGAAATAGAATAGATGTTTTTGGGGCGTCTGAACACGAGGTGCTGAATCCATGCCTAGTGCTGGCATTTCTGGGTTAAGTGCATGAATTGCCACCAAGGGAACGTCTCATTTCCCTCTGCCAGCTTATCAGTTTTCAGTGGCACCTTATCAAAGGCCAGATCAGGAGCTGCCCTTTGCCAAGGATACAGCTTCCACTGGCTTCTCAGTAGCTTGGATTTTGTCCAGCGATTGAAGGAGAGTTTCACACACCGATTGCTTTCGTAGCCTTTAACTTGTACAACTGTTCGACCAGTTAAAGCCTATAAAAATAATGCGAGCGCCGGCTCTTGTTGACTCGTTGGAAGCTTGTCGTTCCTTTGTTGAGAAGTGAGGAGAACTTTGCTTTGACTGGAAGTCGGTCCGCTTTGCCACTTCACATTTAAGTGACAAAGTGTTGATAAAGCATCACACACAATTTTTCTTTCGCTTGCTTCACTTTGACAATTTCCCGTATTTAGCATTTAACATGCTAAATACGTTCTGAACAGACACAGCAGCTGTACTTTTGTAGTACTTATGATTTTAGTTGTGTGTGATTTTTAATCCCATTTTATTTCTTAGTTTTAAAATATCTTCCAGTTCCAGTGTTAAGTGTTCTTTGCAAAATGTAAGCATGTTAGTCTTTGAGAGCCATTAACACCATATTACTTGAAAATGGTCTCAAAACAACAGTGTTAATGTTTTCCAATTGACTTTGACTTGATCATCTCATATTAGCACAAGTTGCTGCCAACATTTCCAAATCCAGGATGATCCAAATCAGAGTAACTTTCCTGCCTTCCTGTTATCAGCTGAATGTCTTGCTCTACCTTGCTGCCTGAATGAACTGCAGAAATGTCTCAACTTATTAATGAAAATACAACTTTCTTTTAATTAGCCTCTGGCGTCTCCATGCTTTGTCTTCATGTATATTAAAAAATAATATTGTTAGTTAGCTGTTGCCAGCAGGTCTAATGCAGCGCCGACCCGTTAGGCTCGGTGCTGCATGTTCACTGATCAGGACAAGATCAGATTACTGGTTTGGCTGCTGATTTCCAGGCTCAATGTTGACACAACAGAAGGGTTTAAAAAGTTTAATTCTCATGGTATTTTTTTTTGTTCTCTTGCTAGAGCTGCACAATTCCTGGGATCCCTACTGCTGCTCATCCAGCTGACTGCTTGGACTCAAATATTTGATAGCATTTAATAATTAGCTGCAGGACGGACTGATAAAACTACCCACGAATGTTCAGTGAATGTAAAAAACACAAAGGTTGTTTTTTATTCACCAATAAATATGTTGACAACTTGCTTGGTGTGTACGGCTGAACTAAAACACTCGACACACAAAAATACGTCCTGTGTTTTATGCATAACCAGCTACACCAACTTTATAGCAAGCAACGGCCCTTATAGCCGCCAAGACACACCAATAAATGACAGGAGACAGGGTGGTCCGAGGACGTGCGTCTTCTTCAGGTTTTCTTTCTTTTGGAGCACAAATTAGAGGGGCTCAATTACACGTGTTTTGTTGCGGAAATCCTCTCAGGCTCTGGCGCTCGCACAGGAAATGGGTGTGATGCCGAACAGCTGAGACACACATTTGTGGTCTCAAACACAAACGAGTTCTGCTCTCCTCTTTCTGTTTGTTCAGGACAAAAAAAAAAAAAAAGAGAATCGAGACCAATTATTTTCATTATCCCATCTGGTGCCCTTCACCTGCCGTTGCTAGGCAGCGGCTGACATCATATTTTAAACAGGAGCGTAACAGCAACATTGGGCTTTTAATGGAGCCTGTTTGCAGGCCGGGCGCTGCCCTGACAGCGTGTGTTTTGGACAGCGTTGCGTAACGGCTGTCTCAGCCAGCGCTCAGCGTGTCTGTCAGGGTATTGTTTGAGTGTCTGCTGCTCGGCCTTGTGGAGACATTTCTGCTGAGTTTTCTCAAACACACAAACATGCGCACACACACACACACACACACACACACACACACACACACACACACACAGACCCACGCAGACATGCACAAAGACACACACACAGACACAAGTTTTATGGACTCACATGACTTTCTGTGAGGACAACAGGTCATGAAGTTTTTTACTAATTGTCAGAATTTTCTTCATCTTGACAATTAAGATAAAGAAAATAATTATTTCTTCATCCTAAGAAATTTGTACAAACAGGAAATTTCCTGTTCGTACAAATGAACATTTGTTCATTTGTATGGAACAAGTGTTGTTCCATACATTTGTTGTATTGAACAACAGAGAAACCTTGGAGTTTTTCTTTGTTTCTTTGGTAAAGGGGCACTATTATGTATTTTCCAGACACATGGAGCCATTTCATAGGACTATCAATTGTTACATTTAATTGTTATGAAAATCAAATGTGACTGAAGACATTTGACTTTGTAATTTGACGCCTTGAAGTTGGGCGTCTGTCTCTTTAAGAAGCTCCTGCTCTTTCTGCTGAGCTCCTATAATGAGCTCAGCTGATGCTCCACCAGGTGTTTGCTAATGGCTGCTGGCTAGTCTGAAGGAGCTGAGAGGGGAGTTGTGAGGCTCTGTGATGTAGGAGCACATAAGCTTGAAAACTGCATCTTGAAGGTGGTGGTTGCCGTGGAGATTAAAGGATCTCTCAATAATGCGTGAAAGAATCAAATTAACACTCCAGGTATGTTTTTGATGAGGGAGTAACATTATAACATGATGTAAAGCTGAAAAAAAAAAGTCGATTTTACACAATACCTCCCCTTTAATAACTGTTTTCTATTTCCCTACTGTGTGTGATGTGAGACTGAGAAATGATGGAAAGGTTAATCAGACCTCCCTGAGAGCCTTGACCTTACGTGTTGCTCTTAAAGGTGAGGGTATTCTCTTGGGCTAACACAGATGCAAAACAACTTTCTGTACACTCTGCTTTATCTGCGGCAGTAATTTCTGCTCTGTTCATTTTTTTGTAAATTGGTCACATTCCTTACAAAGTCAGAGTAGCCATATATGAAAACAGTAACACTAAACTGAGCTTGAATAAAATCTAATGTAATGCCATTATACTCCTCTGGAATCCAGGTCTAATTCCCCCACAAAACACTTAAATACAGACCCGTTTAATCCAGCTGTAATCTAATTCGGTCTGCTGTGTCAATCCAGGATGAAGATAAGGAAGCGGTGGAAAAAGTCTCATCGTTGATTTAAAACTCTTCAACTGAATCAAATTGTTCCAGAACTCAGAAACTGTTAGTGTCTCATGTACGGCAGCATGTTAGGGACAATTTAAAAAGGAAAAAATGGAGAACATTTACGCCAAAAAATTCAGAAACTTTAATATTCATCTCAAAATCTTTTGAGAAAAATAGGAATTTGTGAGCTTCAATAGTCGAAAAGGTTTTACTTTTGAAAGTCACAAATGTCCATGTTTTTTTCTAGAAAATTTCTGAGTTTAATATCAAAATTTCTTTTTTTTTCCAGCAAATTTTCCAACATTTGAAGCTCAGAATTGTCCTTGTTTTTTTTTTTTTTCTTTGTCTTTTTTGGCAGACATGTACTGCTGTTTTAATATTCCGTCATACTCGCCAGTTTATTTTCTCATTCTGTTTTAAAAAGTGATGCCTGTTTTACACAATTTTTGTTTTAGTAAAACTTATTTGTTTTTTGTAAAAACCGGGCAGATCTTCCTAGATTTCAAGTCATCAACATCCCTCCGTTGTGCCAGACCTTTTCCCCCCTTTTAATTGGTGTAATCTGAAAAATACAAACGGTTTTAGTTTTAAAGGATGAGGTATTTCTCCTAGCAGTGATTCCCATGACCAGACACGATGGGTTTTCCCTTAAACAGACTCATAAAGCCTCATTTACACAGCGTCAGCTGCGAGCGGTGGTGTTTGCTCTGCGAAACAATTCTAGGAGAAAATTTACACAAGTGCAAACCGAAGTCTGCAGACATTTAGAAACCATCAGTGTTAAAAACAGAGTCTGGATTCTCAAAATATGTAGCAGAGAATTATTGAACGGCTTCTTATTATTGAACACTTTCAGTTTTACGATATGCATTATATGGATACTGGATCATAAGCAGCTGGACCGTTAAAACCAAATTAATGGGATATTAGTCAGTGGGGAAAATTAACATTCTCTTCCATTGGCCATTAATTTTTACCTGCTACACAGAAATGATACAAACCTATTTCTTTCAACCACTTGTACTCTTCTGTGAGATTTTATATGATTTGTATTGCAAAGAAATGCATAATCAAGGTAAATTTCTTTATTGAAAATATTTATCGTCATTTGAAAGAACTGCACTGTGTCATACATGTGTACTTTACAGCCAAACTGAATATATTCTATTTTTCTTGTTTTTATTTGAATGAATTTTACAAAGTAAATTACAAAGCACTTATAAAGTTCCAGCGATAATAAAGCAGTATATGAATAAAGCGGACACATTTTCAAAAGAATAGAACGTAACAAATAACCTGAAATAATCAGTTTACTAATCAGTGAGTCATGAATAACTATTTAGCTTAAAGTTCACACATTTGATCTATATGTAGAATTTTGATGCGATTATGACAGTGCTTTTTATATTTCTTTCATGTATTTATTTATTACTGCTGTGTTAGCCTAACAGCTAAAACAGAAGTAATAAATAGTTCTTATGGTGACGTTTATCGTCATCACAACAGTACCACAAAATAATAATAAAAACAAACTTTAAATCCATGTCGCCACCACTTTGGCTTCATAAATTCCAAGCCTGATATTAATATGTAATATTCCTAACCAAGTATTTTGCTTCGGACTGTTTCCGCAGCAGTGATCCGCTCTTCCTGCAGGAATGATCCCTGCTGCTGGGATCGCTCCATGAAACCAGGTCAGCGCTTTCATCTTTTTATGAATTCCTAGAACCATAATCACTTGGACAGATTTCTGACTCTGAGACTCCGAGGCTTATCATTTGCGCTGCAAACCACCGGGGGGCAGTAAACGGATCTTTCTCGATGCCGCTCTCTTGGCGAACGTTTCAGTCCGACGAGGGTTGAACTTGTGTGGACTGATTCCTGAAGCGTTTCTTTGAAAGTCGGTCCCGGGACGTCCCTGTAAATCACCACGAACGCCTTTCGGCTCAAAACTGTTTCGGTTAAAACTACAAAGTAAAAGTGTTTCCCCTGACGGCCACCGTACACGACACGTGGTGTTTAAGAATAAACCTCCGGAGAAGACAAGTCTCCATTAAGTAGCTTTTATTTTCAATTATTCAAAATGAGCCTTCCACTGCTTCTGTTCTCCTCCTCATCCCGCCGCCTGAAAGATTCATTAAGCCATTTTCTGATGGGGGGGGTGGAGGGGACTCTTCTCTTCTCCTGCCATGTTTTCTTTTCTCTCTCGTCTTCACTTCTACTTTTCATTTCTTCTCCCTCCTCCGACGTCTCCTGTGTTCATTCTCTCCTTTAGCCATCCCGGATTTCCTCCATTCTCGTCCCGTTTCTTCCCCCTTCCCATTTCCTCTTCCTACTGTCATTTCTCCCTCCGCCTGATCTCATCCTAATCCCCCCCCCAATTCTCCCTCCACCCCTTCCATCCCCTGTTTCTCGCAGTTTTGTATTCGTGTTTACCCGTGCTTGTGTGCGTGGCCGTCTGCAGATATCAGCCGCTTGCCAGGCCCACCAGAGAAGCTGGGAAGCTTTAAGCTGTTGCATAACAAATGTCCTCTTGACTTGAAAGTGTGTCATTGCTTTGGATAAGGGCCCCTTGTGGCTGCAGCCTACAGACACTTACAGGGCTCCCCTGATAGCATTAAAGCCTGGACAGAAGGATGGAGGGAGAGGACGGAGATAAAGGGCAAGCAGTGGAGAAAGATGGCAGTGATGGAAAAGGGCAAGGACGGAGGGGGGAGATAAAACAAGGAGGGGCGATCAGCCGTGCAGCAGGGCCCTTACTGGTGGGATTCGTGGGGAATAAAGGGGAAGTGAAGGAACGGAGATGAGTCTAATCAAATAAGGCAGACGGATGGGAAGAAACGGCAGAGAGCGAGCCAGGCGGATTTCGAGGTGAAACCGAGGAGTGGTCTAGACACGAAGGAGACGCTGTCCTCTTGTCTGTTTGCCTGGGTGGGTTTGGTCTGTCCCCTGATGCCACAATAGTTTAATTTATGTGCTCTGCCTGGCAGAAGCCAGTGAGTATAAGAGCTGCAGAGAACGTTCACATCAGAATGGTAACGGGAAGGGTTTCACTGGAGCTGCACCTCCGTTGCAAACGTTCGCGAAACTTTGTTGACATTCGGGAAAAACTCAAATTTGCCAATGCAGTCATTAAAATCACTCGTGAATAAGTTCGTTCATGAGACCAGTAAACAAGCGTGCAGCAACGTCTTCCACCGAACTCTTCCTGTTGTCTTCTTTTTCTTCTTTGGGGTTTGTCTCAGTGGCAACATCCAGTTGTTGATCATGTGACTCGTACGATGCCAAAAAAAACCCAGTGTTTCCTCGCAAAAACACTGTTTTTGCAAGATAAACAAAAATCCAACTAACAAATTATGCCGATACAGATGTAGGCCTGTCACAATAAACAATAAATTGATTAATCGCATGAGTCGGGGGTCTTTCTGCATGGAGCTTGTGTTTTCTCCCAGTGCGTGCGTGGGCTCCGATGGGAACTGCAGCTTCCTCCCACTGTTCACAAACATGACTGTGAGGCTAATTAGTTAGTCTAAATTACCCGTAGGAATGTGAGTGTGTGTGTGTGTGTGTGTGTTGCTCTTTAATGAAGTTGTGACCTGAAAGCGTTAAGCACCCGTACCCCTGAACTTAGACGGATGAGCTGGATGGAAAACCTGAAGGAAAATGAAGACTTGCCCAAGAACTATCACTTTAAAGGGATAGTTCAGGTTTTTTTCTCTACCTTATCTTAACTGCAGTCTCTGTTAGCATCTTTACTTTGATGAGAGAGATTATTTTAGAGCAGTGCCAAGAGATTTGTATCATTTCAGAACAAGCCCAACTTTCAAATATTAAAGTGAAATTTGCAGCTCTTTTTTCATTAACCTTCAAACTGCTGTGAAGTTTGCACTGGACGGCTGTTTTCATATGTCTGTGGTTGCTTGCAGTGGATGCTGCGGCAGCTTGTAGTCCATTTGAAACACACACCTGTCAAGCGCGTAATACATTTATAGAAATGTTCTGCTCTATTCCATTCAAATTTAATTCTAAAATGTTTAATTGATCCCATATGGAAAATAAATGTTGTAACTGGAGATGCACCAATCCAATATCAATACCTTTGTTGGTCCAGATGTAGAATTTTTTTTTAGATAATTTGTCCACAACAATGTGCCTGACTCCTACGGACTGATCTGTTCAGTCTAATTCTATGCTCAGTGCTCTGAGTGACATCCTGCATTATTATTTTACTTTATATTTAGAATCACTAATTGCTCTTTCTGGACCATTTGACAGAAGGTTTATTGCAGTTTATTTTTACGCTTGACCAAGATAGTCAATCTGTTGTTTTTGTCCATTTCGGTTTCTTCATTATTTTTTCATTGGCTGTTCTACTCCTAACTGCACTGACTGAACGAATTAAAATAGTTTTTTTCATGTTTAACCAAGCCTGTGAAGCTACTGGTGTGTTTCAGTGTGCTGTACTGGTGCAGAGTTATCAAATACATTTGTAAGTCGGTTTATTTTTTCATGTCTGTGTTTAAAAAATAGAAGCGTTTGGAATAATTTCAGGGCTGCTTTTCTGCATCAGCCGATGCTGAAACTCAGATGTCGGTATCTGAATAGAAAGTGAAAAAAGTGGATCTGTGTAACTCATTTCACGAAAGAGTTATTGTAGACGGTGATGGTAAAGAACAGTATACTTTCTTGTTTCTTGTTAGCTTTACTTCCTGGTTAGTTAGTTTTTTTTTTGCAGCAGCAGAAGGAACCGACACCAGGGAGACCAAACTTTCTTCTGATCACCACTAGAGGCAGTCGGCACCAGCTCTGGTACCGCTGCCACAGTTTGAAAACCTTGGCTCTAACACACACCTGATACTGATTTAACCGTTGAGTTGTAGAGTTTCCGTCCCAACCTGTAGTTATTCCTCATTGCTACGTCAGAGTGAAGCTGACGTTAAGATGGTCGCCAGACCGAACCTCTGAAAAGACCTGAAAATAAAACCAATCTGAGTTATCGCTTTTTGAGAAGATTCTCTTTTGTGGGTGTGTGTCATTTTTTGTTTTCTCTTTTGTGGGTGTGTGTGTCATTTTTTGTTCACTTCAGACCAGAGAGTAAAACCTGGAGTTCTCAGAGTTCTCCCTTCCCAGAAATCCCCTCATTAATGACAGACAAGTGTGGGGTGAAATAAAAAGCTGTCGTTGCAGCCTCAGTAAGGGGTAATTGCTTTCCATTACTTGAGATCATAAATGCATAATGCAGCGCTGCCCTGAGAGCTCGCTTTTTGCTCTTGCATAACCTGAAGTCTGAAACCCGGAGACAGACGGAGTTACACAGCGACACACACACACACACACACGCACACACACACACACACACACACACACACACACACAGAAGCTGAAACCTAACGACCAGCTTCACACAGCATCAGTTACACACACCCTGACCAGGCCTGTCGACATAACAAACTTCACTGGGCGATAAACCGTCCCAGAAATGAATGCGATAAACTTCAGTATTGTCATTTTAACACCATTTTCAACCACTGCAATAATAAAGCTGTATTAATGCGAGTATGCTCTCCCAAATCAAAAACTTTGATTTCTGAAGAACATTTAACACCGGATCTGGAAGGCATTTTAAATATACAAAATAAACAAAACAACTGGAACAACAATAACTAAAATGGATTATGAAGTCTCTGCAACCAAAATTGCTGCTAGAAAATGATTAACAATTCAGCTTTGACGGGGAAAACAGGCAAAGACTCGGCGCTGACAGTCAAAACTTTGCAGCATTTTTCAAAATGTCGGCTGTATGAGGATATTAAAGGGAAACATATCGATAACATAACAGATATTAAAGGGGGAACGATTGTTGGCAACATGGAAACGATGAATCTCATTTTAATTTGTCATGCGATTAATAGATTTATTGTGGGAGGTTTATTTATATATATATATATATATATATATATATATATATATATATATATATATATATATATATATATATATATATATATATATATATATAAACCCACCTTTTGTCGAACGACTCACTTATGTGCGCTCTCTTGGGAATGCATGTCATATCTGTGAATACTCCCACACAGACATGGGTATCAATTAATCATTCTGCTTTCACACTGCTCCCTCGGTGTTAATCTGATTTATTTCCCTTATCTCCTTTTCTGTCTTCCTCACTCTGACTTTGTTTTCGTCTTCAGCACGCTGTCTTTTATCTGACAGCAGGCGTATTTGTGCAGCGTCGATGCTGGGAAAGTTAAAGCCGAGCGCATAAGAAGCAGGTCCTGAGGACTAAAAGGCTGCAGAGAGGTTCTGCCTGTTTGAAGGCTTTCGTTCATGAATTCTGCTACATATCACGTTTTAGCACCTGCTAGGCAACAGGTTTCCACGTTTACAGCAACGCCGACTGAGTTGAGCTGAGTAAATGGTTTTACTGATATTACATAATATGCATGTGCATCTCAATAAATAGAAAAAAAATGATAAGTTTTTTTTTGTTTTAGTTATTCAATTCTGAAATAAAACTCAAAGAGACACAAACTACTTGATATTTGCCAGGTGTTTATTTCTGGCCGTCAAAGTCATTTTGGTTTTGGGCCAAATCAAGATCATGAATGCTCTTAAAGGGCCGGTAGTGCAAAACTTTGGTTTGGCGTTGCGCTTTAATATCTCATATTCATCAAAGCTAACTGAATGAACAATTTGAAGCTAACACATAGTAATAAATAAATGATTCATTACAAGCATCACTGACAGTTAAAGTAACAGTCGTGTTTTTGGACTGTGAGGGGAGAGAATCCAAACATGCATGGTGGAGAACACGCCATGCCAGGATTTGAACCTTGGTGCAAGGCAGCAGTGAAACCAACAGAGCCGCCGTGCAGCCACCTGAAACAACAACTACAAACACACGAGGAGCCATGTATCCATGGAAGAACCTCCGAAAGACAATGGAAAACAAAAAGTCAACAATGTGTAATTAGAGCTTCTGCCACCATATTCGTTTTCCTTCTTGATCGTTGCGTGACACACGTTGTGCCTGGCCTGCGCGGTGGATTAGTGGCTGCGGCGCTGTGGATGTGGGCGGCAGTGCAGTAATCTATTGAGGTAATCTACCGCCAGTGTGCTGAGGGATCATTAGCCAGATCATGGGATCAGATTGGGCTGGATTTATGGAACCACCAGGTGTCGGCCTGCTGCAGGTTAGGGCAGCGTAGGGTGGACGGCGGCGGTCAGCTGGGCTGCAGGCGGTGATGAATGGCAGAGCGCGTGCAGCGTCGGAGTGCCGTTAATGGATTTTCACATGAATGTCCCAGTTGTCGCAAGTCTGTTGCAGCTGAAGGTCACTTGGACAGGAAACGGCCTCCAGCTTTCTTAGCAGGGTGTTGATGTTGCAGGATGGAGCGTTCATTATCCACCGCTCTGCAGCTTTTACTGTCCTACTTTGATTGGAAATGTTTTTCACAGTTTTAGCTGTAATTGGGTCCAGTCCTGATTTATTTCACACTGATGTTTTTGGGTGATTTCCTTTAGATTCCTTTAGTGATTTTCTGCACTTTAGACCTACAGAGTTCACCCAGTTGATGTTTGACAACTGGAATATTATTGGTGTAAACTATGATACATTTATTGTCACATAGTAGTGCAACTTATTTAAGTCTCTATTTTTTCTACATTGTAAAAACAAAAAAATCTCACCAAGTATTTTTAGTTTGGTTTCTAGTGCAAATAGAAACCAAACTAAACACTGGAAATACGACAAAATTAATTTACAATTTGCGTTTCAGCAAGATATAGGAGCTTGTTTTGAATCAATAACTCTTTTGTATTTATGCATAAGTTCTAGTTCCACTGGCAGATTATTTCACTTATGGGGAAAATGTCTTGTTATAAGTGAAATAATCTGCCAGTGGCACTAGGACCTTTTCATCAATATTAAAGAATTATTCACTTAAATCAGGCTCATATATCTTGATGAAAAATTACTTGTAAGTTAGTTTTCTCTTATTTCAAATGTATTGTAATATTTGCACTAGAAACTAGACTAAAAATACTTGCTTAGGTTTTGTGTTTTTGCAGTGTGTTTAAAGTTGCAGAATGAAACGACTTTTGGCGGTAAAATCCTTCTGCAGACACACACTGTGGTGGAAAAATGCTGCGAAGGAGTCAGAGGGAAGCAAAACTTCATTTATGCTGCAGCGATGCACAGCATTAACCAGCATATTATCAGTCAGCAACAATAAACACTCTGACATGAAACATTGGTACAGGACATTCAGATAAGGTTGATTTTTTTTCTTTTTTGCTTGGCTGTGGCTCTTCAGTGGAAAAACAATGTTCCAGATTTTCTACAGGAGGGTGAAGTGAACTGATTCCCTTTAAACGGTTCCATAAATGTTTGTATTTATTTTAGAAAGTACTCGTCCCTGTTTAACTTCTGTGATGGAAAATTTCTTGCTAACAATAATAGAAGCAACATGATTAATCATAAGTAGCTAAAAAATGAATGTTGGCAAAAAAATAAAAAAATAAAAAATACATGCATTCTGTAAAGCTGCTGCTTTGACTTCATGTTTCATGCAGCGCAGCAGCTAGAATGTGTGATTGTGGCTGTTCGTCTTGGTCAACGTTGGTAGCTGCTCTTTGCCCTTTTGTTGGACAGACAGACATTAAAAAAGCCACCCAAGCAAATGTTGCTCAGATAAAACTAAAGTTGATGACAGAATCAAAGTTTTGGAAGGGATAACTTGAGGTTCACTCAGAGTTTTGGCCATCCATCTTCCGTCTGGGTTGAGGACAATCTGCACAGCGTCGCTCTTCCTCCCTCTGACAGCTGAAGTGTCTTCCTGACCCTCTTCTGTTCAGTGTAAAGAGCCTCGGCAGCCTTCCCCTGCTCACATCTGGCGCTCTCCTTCAGCAACCTGCGCGCCGTCGCGGTCAGCCAGCTCAGCCTGCAGACATGTGCAGATGACTGCACCGTACTTTCATCCTGGAATGAACTGAGAAAACTTTTTCTCTTCAGAGACTAGGCATCAGACTGGTTTCCATCAGTTAGCTCTGTGAATAAACTACAGTGTTTAGAGCCGTTGGCTGGTGGTTATAAAGGCAATTTTCCACATGGTGATCATACACAGAAACCGTTGCTAACAGACAACAAAACATGGAGGCAGAGGAAGAGACACATCCATCAGCCAGAGGAATATTGAGTTAAGCTCTAATGAAATGCCACATTTTTTTTTTTACTAATTTCATGACAGCTTTTAATTTTTTAACACCTATTATATGACTATGTCAATTTATGTAATATATATATATATATAAATATATATATTTCCAAGAAAGAGTCTCAGGTATGAAAAACTGGACAGCACCAGGACCCTGATCCAGAAGGATCCCTCAAAGGGTTCAGTCCCATCCAACTATCGGCCGATAACCTGTCTCTCTACAACATGGAAGCTCATGTCAGGCATCATAGAGGCTAAGATAAGCGGGCACATGGATAAATACATGAGCACGGCACAGAAGGGCATCGGCATAAATAGCAGAGGAGCCAAACACCAACTCCTTGTAGACCACACAGTCGCCCGAGACTGCAAAACCCGACACACCAACCTGTGCACCGCTTGGATTGATTACAAGAAAGCCTATGACTCAATGCCACATACCTGGATCATTGAATGCTTAGAGATGTGCAACATCAATAGGACTCCAAGAGCCTTCATTGCAAACTCGATGGGGCTGTGGAAAACCACCCTTGAAGCCAACTGCAAAACGCTTGCACAAGTGTCCATCAAATGTGGCATATACCAAGGAGATGCTCTCTCCCCACTGCTGTTCTGCATAGGCCTGAACCCCCTCAGCGAAATCATCGACAAGACTGGCTACGGATACCGACTCAAGAATGGGGCCACAATCAGTCACCTCCTCTACATGGATGACATCAAGCTGTACGCCAAGAGCGAGCGAGACATCGACTCACTGATCCACACCACCAGGATCTACAGCACTGACATTGGGATGTCATTCGGACTAGAGAAGTGTGGTCGGATGGTTACAAAGAGAGGGAAGGTCGTCCGCACAGAAGGGGTCTCACTCCCAGAGGGAACAATAGCAGACATAGAGCACAGTTACAAGTACCTGGGAATACCACAAGCAAATGGCAACCTCGATGAGGTCACAAGGAAAGGAGCTACAGCCAAATACCTCCAACGAATAAGGCAAGTCCTGAGAAGCCAGCTCAATGGCAAGAACAAGATCCGTGCAATAAACAGCTATGCCTTACCAGTAATCAGATACCCTGCCGGAATAATTAGCTGGTCAATGGAAGAGATGAAGGCCACGGATGTTAAGACTCGGAAGCTACTAACCATGCATGGAGGGTTCCACCCCAAATCCAGCACCCTGAGACTGTACACGAGGCCTGAGGCCTATTCTGTGAAATATAAAGTTACAAGATTGTTGTGACTTACAACAATCCTCTTCTGTCTATCAAGTCTGTGTCACTGTGCCTAATTTTGTGTAGTTTGAATAGGGATTAATTATGTCAAATTCACAAAAACAAAAAATAAAAATTACTGTTTCAGGTAGGACTTGAATGTCTATATATGGTGTTCATTGTGTTAAAAATCATTAAAAAAACATAAAAAAAATCTACATGCTCCAGTGCCAGGCCTTAGTACATAGCAGGAAATATACACACTCTGTTTTTATTATTATATTTTAATGATCTGGAGATGACAGGTGATTGCTTCATACACTCTCTGATGGTGCCCCCATGTGGTCAAATAATAATCAGCTGAGGTAATTTGCCGGCTGCTCACTCTGCCATGCTGTAGGTGGTTCTTCAAGCATTTGACATGCTGATGTGAGAGAACCTGTTTATAAGCACAGAGGGAGCATCAGCATAGTAAGTGATGCTTTAATGCAGTGGTATTAAACTGAGGTCATGAAGACCCTGTGTCGATATTTCAGATGAAACTACCCAATGATAATCTGTTAAAGTGTAGATTACTTCTTAAGATTAAAATATGTAACACCCTCTTCACACTGATGTAATTTGGCACTGTACAAATAAAAACTAATTTGATTTGACTGTTAAAATAATATTTCATAAGCACACACCTATGCTAACTATGGCAGTCCTGGAGTTTGACATGTGTTTTATTGGGTCGTGGCATTTGAGATGCATTAATATCAGAACAGTAGAAATGATGTAAACAGTGACCAGTCACTTTATTATTCATACAATACTAGCACTGAGGAAGCGCTTGGTCGCTAGGAGCACTTTGTTTCTTTGTAGCACAGATTCAACAAGGTGCTGAAAAATCCTCAGAGATTTTGGTTCATGTTGACTTGATATTCTGCTGATTTGTCAGCTGAGAGTTCAATCTGTGAAATTCCTGTTCTACGATATTCCAACTGAAAAGACTCATCAGCAATACTCAGGCAGGCTGTGGTGTGTCAGTGATGCTCAGCTGCCCAAAGTGGGTCAGTCATTCTGTTTCCCTCGGTTGTAGCAAGTGGCTATTTAAGCTAACGCCGTGTTTCTGTTATCTCAAGCCCGACTGCCTGTTCTCCTCCAGACTGTGAATGTGACTGAAGGAAGAGAATGTCAGAGCAGAAGCTATTTCCTTCACTGCTGTAGATACCTGTACCTTAATCCTGGTCAGTTGACAGTTTGTGTGCTGCTGCAGCGAACTTAACCTTTGAACCGGAGTCTGTTTATCTCCCGGGTTTCCTGCGTCCAGCCATCATCACCATTTTGAAGAGTTTGCCGGGTGAAGAGCCTCTCCAGTTGCTCATGTCTCCCCATGACAATAACCTATTGTTTTAAATCCATTTGTTCTCCCTGCTTCCTGGGTCACCACTCCTTCATCTCTCATTCGCTCGCTCATTTCGTCAGACGCTTTGAGGACCGACTGCTGCTCTCTTTGGTTTGCTGGTTTGCCCACTTGAAGCCACCCTTCACATTAAATCCCTTCTCCTGTCTCGTCCTGTCTGGCCCCTCTCTCCTCTTCCCTGCAGCTGTTGGTCTCATTTTCTTTACTATCTCTCCATCTGCGCCACGGTTTTTCTTCCTCTGGCAGTATTCACAAGCAGAGAGAAAAATTTTAGTTTCAGAGACAAGAGTGGGGGGCAGAGAGGGAGAAAGCCTGATGCAGGCTGTGGATTATAGCTGAATGAAGCCCGATTTTAAACTCCAAACCAAAGTTCACATTAAAGGCTGGACATGGCTGTAGTTTCCTGGGTGGCGTCCTGCGTCCAGCGGCGAGACGTCAGGGCGTCCGTAGAAACATGCTTAAATATAATAGCCTGACAACGGATTAGCAGCGACAGCCACAACAACGTCAGTGTTCCCGAATGTCCGAGCCGGACTCTACCTAAATACCCGCTGACCTGCTTTCTCTAAGCTCGTCTGTCCGGCTTTACCACTGAGCAACTTAATATAAAAGACATTTAGTGGGACAGTTGCGTCAGTCAAGAAAACCAAGCAAACTCTGACCCCGCCGGCCCGCCGTATGCCCCGCTGTCTGGGTAATTGAATCGGAAATCAATCTGCTGTTTGTGCCTTGGAAGCTGAGGGGCAGCGATTGTCGTCAAGTGTTTCTGTCCTTTTCTGCGTTCTCTGCTTCTTTTCTTGGAAGTAATCACTGTCGGGGGTTTTTTTTCGCTCCTCTGGGCTCTGTGAACACTTCATCCTGCACATGGTTCTGCTCCTCTGAACAATGTTAGCAGAGTCTGTAAAAAATGAGCGTCGTTGTTGAAAGTTTCCTTCTGGTGGAAAAAAAAAAGTTGGAAAAAAAAAAAATTTCTAAAAGTGCGTACGTATATCAAAATGTATTTTATGGGTATTTTTTTTATGTGTTTGACCAATAGGAAGCAGCACACAAGGAAATAAGAGTGGGTGAAATGGACTTGAAGTGTTATCACAATATTTTGTGATAATGACAAAAGTGACAATGAGAACTATTTATGATGTCATTTTTAGGTGGCCTTAAGACGCCAGTCACATAAAGAAGTGTGGTTTATTGTTACTAAGCTGGATCTGATCATATTTTCAAATTCCTTGGTGTTTATTGATACTCTCTTTGAACCCATAATAAATAAAATATAATAAAAAGTCCTGACATTACAGACAGTTTCAGTGAATAATGTTATAAATTCCATTTATTGGAATTCATGACAGCGATAAATAAAAAATTCTTAACTTGCTAAGAAATTTATCACAACTCACAGTTTTCTAATTTAAACAAAAAGTCAAATAGTGAGCTGCTTCTCCATCAGCCCCTCCTTTACAGCCTCACTTCACCTGCTTTTCTCATTTAGTGACCAAAATATTTTCGCAGTGTGAGCTGAGACATTAATTTTCTCTCTGTTTGTACGCGTCCTCTCTGGCAGTGCGCCTCTCAGAATTGTTGTCTCACTGAGGAGAAGCCCAACAAATCTACTTTCACGAGTTCAGCTTTAAGACTCCACTTGTCAAGAGTTTTCAAAGTCTTGCCAGACTTTCTCAAAGGGATTTGGGCACAAGTAGGAAAGCTTGTCGCAATACGAAATAAATCAGTAAATCAATAAATAATCACGCAATGAATTAAAACGAGCTCCATAAACTCTGTTTGAATGATTTATTCGTTTTTCTCTTTTCTCTCTCTCTACCAACAACTAGATGAGAAAAGTCTTTATTCTGGTTCTTTGGTCTCTTTTATTTGAAGGACAGTTTTGTTTACAGAGACTTCATGATTCATTTTATTTGTTGTTTCTGTTGTTTTGGTTATTTATTTTGGATATTTAAGATGTCTTCCAGTTCCAGCGTTAAATGTTCATTAGAATTTAAAGTTTATTGATTTTTGAGAAAATGTTTTTCTACATTATTATCCTATTGCCATTATATTACCAAAAATGGTCTGAAAATGACAATATTATTGTTTATCACAATAACCTACGGGACAATTTATGGTCCAGCCAGTTGTGTCACTGTGTCAGGCCTGTTGGCTGATAGCTTATGAGGACTGGAGTTGGACACTAGTAGCTGGTGTCATGAGGTGGGAGAACTTCCTGGTTTGACTTTCGTAAGTGAAATAGAGATGACTGAACTGAGCTACATAAAATGTCTTTACTCAAAAGGAGGCGGAAGTTCACCTTTTTTAAAATAAAATATTCCCGAGTTGCATGTCAGCCTCTCCTGTCGTATCCTGTGTCCCTGTATTTAGATTTGGTCTTTGACTAGGCCACTCCAGCACCTGGACATGCTTTGATCTGATTTTCTCATCAGTTTTCTATTGCTTTAAACACATTACTGCAGCACCTACAGTATGAAAATAAACTTTAACTGTAACTCGATGTGAGCCGGTCCAGGAACACGCTCCTGCCGGCTCGCAGGATGTTTGACAGTTTCCGCGCTGCTTTGTGATTTAATTACCAGAGTGTTTATGTGGGTTGCTGTTGTGTAGGAGGTAAAGTTGTCAAATTGAAGCGCCTGGCACAGCCAATGTTCTTTTATTCATTTTCCCTGCTCAATAGATCAGCCGTGAGCTGCAGGAGGTTCTCACATCAGCCTTCTGCAAACCAGCAGGCCGCCACAGACGCCGCGTGCTCCTTTCACATAAAAAAATGATTCTGACTGCTGATTAAATGCTTGTTGCTCTGGCACATGTTTTTGCGGTACAGCTTACAGAGCCACCTTGACAACTGTTTGCCAACAAAAGCTCTTAGTGCCTCCAAAAACAGAGAAATAAAGACAAACTCAAACTGCATCCATAGTCTAAGTCCGCTTGTCATTGGGCTACAGGTGGGAGACTCCCTGGTCAGGTCACCATGGCAACACAGAGACACACACACACTCTCACACATGCACATGCATACCTAAGGGACCTTTAGACTAACCAAGTGATGGAGTTAACTTATGTTAGTGTTTGAAAAACTTTGCTAATAGGATTCCCACATGTGGAGTTCTCGTTGGGCCTTCCTGTTCTTCTGATGGAAAGAACTCACCCAAAACCCAGCTGCAGAGAGGAAGACGGCCGCACGTCATTGGCTGCTTTTCAGTTACAAACGTGCAAAACTTTGTTGATATTTCGCTAATGTAAAAAAAACAAACAAAAAAAAAGCATGCTAATGTAAAAAAAACAAATAAAAAAAACATAATTTTGCAATTGTGGTGTTGAACTGGTTGCTGATCATGTGACTTGTGATGTGAAAGAAGTGTTTCCATTGCAGTTTTGTGAAAAAACAAAAAGAAAAAACAACAATTTCTCTATGGCCAAAAACCCATCTCATCCTAGCGCCAAAACTTTTTATTGAAAAATACATCACTTGGTTTTTTTTTATGAAATTGCCATGTTTCCATTAAGCAAATTTATTTTCGAAATGTGAATTTACGTATTTGTATAGTCTGTATAGTCAGTGGAAACGTAGCTGGTCCCATCCACCTCCAGCAGCAGCAGCAGCAGCAGCAGCAGCAGCGACAACCTGTTTGCAAGCGAACCCTGTGCAGACCTAACAGTCTTTAACTTCTCCTCAACATTTTCTCGGTCTCAGAATCAGGCTGTCTTTTTGTATCTGTGCAGCCAGAGACGGGAAGCGGCTCCCTCTGCAGGGGTTACTGTCAGTGCCGGGGACTGTTCACTGTCACAACGAGCTGACAGATTCACGCTGCGCCTGATTTCTCCTGAACTTTACCTGCTGTGAAACAAAACACCGAGCGACTTTCGATTCCAAGACAGAATAACCTCGTGTTTGTCACACTTAAGATTGGTAACCTCACACACGCTTGTCAGACTAGAGCTCTGCGTCCGTCCACTGCGTCCTGCTGATGGGACTTGAGGTTTTGAAGGTAACTGGTCTAGCAGAGGAAGCTGACGTTTTTCTGTTCCAAGCAGGTTTTAGCCCAACTCGTTATTCACCACAACACAAGTGATTCCCTCCTCACTGCTGACGGCAGTCTCTCTGGCTTCGTCCTGGACACACACTTAGGGCGCGTTCACACCAGCCCTGTTTAGTCCACTTTAACTGAACTCTAGTTTCAGTTAATTGTAGATTGAATATACCATATCAACTTGTATCTCAGAAATGGTTTTGCTTCAGCAAATTATGAAATTTTTTTCTGAAACACTGATAAAAACCTTATGGTTACATTTCACAACAATGATTCAATTTTCGGCAATAAATCTTATAAAGAATACCATAATTACATAACCGGTGAATTCTTGTTCACCAACCAAATGAAAACTAATTGTTGGTGCTTTGTCTGTCCTGCGGTCTGACTGCGATGCTCAGGAGGAACACGGCAGATGAGGGGATAGTCCCATCAGACCTTCAGTTCCTGAAACCACACACACACACACACACACACACACACACACACACACACACACACACACACACACACACACACACAAAACTCAGTGCGATCCTGCTGGACCGCGCACAAGATAAAAAGCTTGTTGGGTCCGAATGACTCCATCTTTGAGAACACTGGAGGGTTAAAGAGGAGCAGTTTAAACTTTCCTGCTTATACAACACTTTTCTATTAGAACGCCGGTTACTCTCCTTATTAAAAAAAAATAAAAATAAATGTTTAGGTTTTACTTTAAATTGAAACACCAAAGTTAAATCAGTAGCTCTGCAGTGTTCAATGCAAACTCCATCATGTTACAGAACGTCTCCACCACATGGAGTGAGACATATTTATTATGTTCTTCTACTGATGCTTTGGACCTTTATTTTAAAAATTATTTTTCTGACCTTCACAGAGCTTCAGAATGTCCAGAATATGGGAATACGACCAGGATGTTTCCGAAATGAGTTTTAATAAGAACAAGAAACAAATGTGTGACATATTACATAATAACGTCACACAGTGTGTATTTTAATATAAGGTGCTGTTAAAAATCAGCCTGTGCTTCTAGCACCTCTACATCTGCTGTGACGATGGGGGTTACCGCCGCCTACATCTAACCCGTGTGTTGCTCTAACACCGACTGATGTGTTAATATACAGCTGGCTGCTGTGGTAACTGTAGCATCAGTAGGCTGCTTTATGTAACCTGCTCTCAGGTGATACTTGCTGGACAACAGTTAGAGATTCTCAGGTATTCTGCAGACAGTGGAAGAGCTTCTCTTCTGTCATCATGACTGGGATCTGCACCGCCTCTGGTGTTTCTTCGGCACAAACACATTCATGTCTTTAGAGACGGTGTGTTTATTTTTTATTTTCTACCTGGAGTAAGGCCTGGTTCTGGTTCTTGGAGTCAAGATAAACCACGGTCATGACATTTTCCTCCACCTTGTCGGTCGCCGTATTTCAGATTAAAGTACTTCAGTCCCAGGAGAAACAGCATTCGGCTTCTATGCTCCTCTGATCTGGAACAAACGTCCAGAAAACTTCAAAACAGCCGAAACACAGAGTTCCTTCAGAAGGAAACCCACCTGTTCGGAGCTGCCTCTGATTGGTGGAACGTTGATCAACAGATGTTTGCTAGATGATTTTGATGAAGGCATTTGACAAAATATCATGTTTATTGCTTGTTGTCATAAGTGGTCACTTTGACGTGTCTTGTTGCTTTAATGTGCTGTATGCATAAAATTGACTTAACTTAATTTGTGGCCAGAGAAGGTGAGCAGTATTTTCTGGATATTGGAGGGTTGCACAGCGGCCCCTCTCCCACATGTTGCTGCACACAGCTGGTTAGCTGACAGAATCATGCTAGCTTCTCTTCTTTTGAATGATAAATTAAGCTAATATGTAAGGAGGTGCATTTCTTTAGTTATGTTTAGGTCCATATTTCACAATCAACCATAACGATTTGCATGTTTATCTGTATTAATACTGCTGTGTGTCAGCGGCAGCAGGAGTAATAGTTGGTTTTCTGTTTTAAATGAAATCAGATCATATTCATTTAAGCTTGTTCATATAAACTTTAATTTTTTCTGAAAATCAGACAGAAATCTGCTGCCACGGTGTTTACTTCCCCTTTTGATCCTTTCTTTTGATTTGTTGCTCTGGATTTAAGAAGAAAAGAAAATCTGACTCTAAGTGTTGCTTGGTGTCCTTGTGTCTCCCCAGGACCCGTCGGTGCAGAAGGTGGGCGGAGGCAGGAAGAAGACGGTGTCCTTCAGCAGCATGCCCTCTGAGAAGAAGGTAGCTTAAAGTCGACCCCTGCGATCAGCGCTTATCACGAACATGAATGTCACATTCATGTTTGGCTCTTATTATTTGAACCTTTCTTTTTCTAAGGCAGAATTATTCTACAACGAAAGCCTCAGTCGTTTTGGAAAACAAGATTTGGGTAAAAATTTGGATTAATTATAGATTTTTTTTGTCGTACGTTCATAAAAACTCTCCAACATGTGCACACATCCACACTGACGTGTGCATCAATAAAGTAGAGTTAAGTTGGATCTTTGTGACACATTTTTTCCAGTTTCTGTTTCAGTTCTGGCTGCATATTTGAGCACTCTTCTTTTCAGAACTGATTAAGTTTATAGGTTGATTGTTAGCATGTTAGCTTTAGCAGTGCTGATTTGTGTTTATGGAACAAGTCCAAATTCTTGACTTCTTGAAGTTAAACTGTCTTTACTGTGGATGGAGTCGCTGGCGTTCCCAGCCTCGGTGGTCCCGGAGGTTTTCCTGAACATCCTGACCGCTTTTCTTTCCACAAACAGTGACTTGAACCCTCCAGGCTGCCATACAGGCCTGCTGTCAGATAGGTCTGTGTTATTCTGCTAAGGCGTTGCAAATGCAAATGAATTATTTAAAAATCATAGAGTGTGATTTTCTGGATTTTTAAAATAAATTCTGTCTCTCACAGTTGAGGTGTACATTACAGACCTCTACAGTCTTTGTACACGAGGGAACTTAAAAAATGGACAGTGTATCAAATATTAATTTTTCCCACCGCGTGTGTGCCAAAACTTATTTTTGAAATTTACGTCCACAGTGTGTTTGCTACGAAAAGTCGGGCCACAATTGAAATGATTCCAATTTATTTGTGGCCGCGACTCACAGTGCTGTCCATCTGGGCATTTACAGAAATGAGACGTCAGGGAAATTAAATAACAGAAATTATTAAAGACTTAAATATGGGCTGTATGGGTGGAAATAAATTCAATGCAGCAAGAAGTAAAATTAAATGTAAAAAACGTAAAAAGATGAAAGATAACAGCCTCCTGATGTGACAAAACAATCCCTTATAAGCTTATTTTAATGGATTCCCTGCATCAGCTCATATTCCAGGGAACAGAAGAAGTCTCTGACTAAAGTCACTGTTTATTTCACATGCAGACGGCGTGTGGTGTTGTTCATTATGTGGAGCAACCTTTGAAACGGTCTGCAGAGATGTCCCAAACTCATGTCGTCGGCTTGTGGAAGTTTTTGGAGTCAGAAAATAACACTTTGCCACTCAATATTCAGAAGAAATGCAACAATGTGGAGTAAATATTTGAAAGGCTGCAGCTTCAAGAAACAACAACAACAAAAAAATTAATCTTACTTACAGTCCACTCTCAGTCCAACGGTTGTAATGTTGTTAAAGGCTGAATGGAGGAACGTTGTCATGACAAGCTGAAGACAAAGTGTCGGAAAGAGCAGGAGCTTCTTAAAGAGACAGCGTCATGTTTGATATTTACAATGTTTTTATAGCAACTGAAGAAAACATGATTGTGCTGTAAAATGGCTCTATGTTCCTGGAAAATACTACCGCCCCTTTAAAAAACAGTGCTTGACAACTGAGGAGGAAATGGTGTTTTTGGATTCAGAAGAAAAGATCAGCTGTGAGCGATGCTCAATGTGTCCCTTTGACCGCCTTATCGACTGGGGATGGACAAACATTAGAAGCAGCTAGCCTGTGTTGTTCCACTGCTAATCTGGTGTTTAGTTGAAGCTGCAGGGCTGCGTTTTCACCGTATGAGTCCAAAGGTGGACTCAGTGACAACTCCTGACAAAAGCGGTTCTTTCTTCCGACCCAGCTCAGAGTTGGGCCTGAGAAGGAAGCGGTTTATCGGACTTGGTGCAGAGACTAAGCTAGCATTAGCGCCAGTTTAACACTAGAACCAGTTTCATGAACGAGAGGCTCCTGAGTCATTGAAACATTGGACAAAGAAACTGTTTCTGCGTTATGTTTTGTCCAGGTTGAGGTTGAAGGGATTGTCGTCCCTCTGTGACCTTGGGGTTCATTAACTCCCTGTACAGACCGCTGGAGACTCACCAGAGCCCAGTGGGTTTTGGGTACATCTATAGGATCCTTAGCTGTTCTGTAGGGTGCTGTCCTACGACAATGAGGAGAAACTTTAGAAAGATTACCTCCAGACCAATGTCTTTCATGCTACTAAACATTTTCTGAGGCTTTCCACTAGGAAGTACAGACAGACTCATGTTGAACACAATACTGAAAGAATCTAAGGTCAACCAGGTCCTCTTAGTACTGACTGCTTTCCTTTATTACAGCGGGGGAATAAATGTTTGATCTCCTACTCAGTTTTGTAAGTTAAAGTTTTAAGGGAAGTCTGATTAAAAGTGGAATATTATCCACAGACACTGAAAATGTACAAACTGATTTAGGAGCGAGTATCCGATCGCCAGCTATTTGGCTGTTTCTCTGAGTGGTTCACAAATTACAATTATCTGTCAATCAGTTAATTATGGATACTCCTGATCTCAGCTCCTAGCGCCTGCATATCTGCACAAGGTTGGAATGGGCCACAAAAAAAAGGCGATAACAGTTGGTGTCATTATTTGGCTAATGGTGAAAATCTAAAAATGACCTTCAATCACTCTCTGTCTGGAGCTCTACACACCTCACGAGGAGAGGTTGATCACAAGAGAGATGAGAGGTCAGTGCAAAACCTATGAGTGGCAGCCGAAGCAGTCTTCAACGACGGCATTAATAACAGGACCCAGTAACAGACTGAGCGGCCTGTGAGGTTTCTGGGGCTGTCTTAGGTTTGGTTAGTCAACATCTAAAGGATTCTGGGAAGGTTTGGGAGAGAGATCTGTGATCAAATGAGCCCAAAATCAAGCCTATGAGATCAACATGTTCAGATCTTGAAAAATATGATCTTCAAGTCATTGTGCACGACTTGAAGAAGAGCTACAAACATGATGATTTGGGGATGCCTGATCATTTTGCTGGGCCATGTACTGTAAGATCTTTCCAAAATATCCCTTTAAGTGTTCAAACCTTTGGGTTCAAGTGAAGCCCATCACACATGTTAGTTTAGAACATTCACAAGATGAAGGTCATTCTTTCTGGCAGAAGAGCAAGCTACCCGCAGGTTTTCCTAGAAGTGATTTTTAAAATGCTGAACGTGTTTCTTTTGAGCTCAGAGAATCCACATTGGAAGGAGTTTTGGAAACAATTTGGTGTTTCTCTTCCACAAACGTGTTTCCACTTTGACCCTTAGTCCAAGATTTGCCTGATCTCTTGTTGCAGGTGAGCAGTGCAGCGGACTGCTTGGCTTTCATGCAAGGTGGGTGTGAGCTGAAGAAGATCCGACCCAATTCAAGGGTCTACTGTCGCTTCTACACCTTGGACACGGACCTGAGCTGCCTGCGCTGGGAGCCGTCCAAAAAGGACTCGGAGCGGGCCAGACTGGACGTGTCCAGCATCAAGGAGGTCCGCACTGGGAAAAGCACAGAGACGTTTCTTCATAACGGTCCTCTGTCTGAACACCTGGCCGAGGAAGCCGCATTCTCCATCATTCATGGTGACGAGTACCAGGTAACAGGCCCACCTTTATTCTGGACAAGGGAATTCTGAAAAGTCATCACCAGTTTTTTTTTCTTTTTTAAATACATCCCACTTTTTTTCCCCACCATTCTGCAGTCTCTAGATCTGGTGGCATTGTCAGCTGACGTGGCCAACATCTGGGTGACTGGCTTGCGTTACCTTCTCGCCCACCCTTCGATCATCGGCGGTGCTGGAGGAGGGTGTGGGGTAGTGGGAGGAGGGCAGGGCGATGGAGGTGTGGCGGTAGAAGGCAGCCTGGGAAGCAAGATAAGGAGCGAGTGGCTGGCAGCAGAGTTCGCGCTGGTTGACGAGGATGGCTACGGGATCGTATCAGAGGATGTGGCTGTCACCACAGTCTGCAAGCTGTGCCCTGGCATCAAGGAGGCAAAGGTAAGACGGGACGTAGAATCATATCTAAATTCGATCTTTGTGCCTCCAAGGTCATTTTCCATTGGCAAAGTGATGGCACAGTTCATAAAAACAGCTTTACCCATTGGGTCTGAAGTTTGAACATAGGAAAGCACAAGTTATTTCTCTGTTCTATTCTTTTGCCACAAATTAATGTGAATTTATCCAGATCTGAATCAGATCATCAAAGAGTGAAGCCAAAAAAGTTCAATTGCTTTATTTTTCTTCAATTATAGATCTTCTAATGCTTCCAATTCTGTTTTCTACAACTAATTTTACATATGAAGAAGTCATAATATTGGCCTTTTTTTGCTGAAGCTGATAAGTGACGAGCTGTAAATTCACATCGAATCCAAGCAGATCAGAGTTCTGGCGTACAGTGGGTTGAAAAGTGTTTTTGTTTTGTTTTTTTCGGTGGTGGTTTTGCTGAACAACAGAGCATTTTGTCCATCGTAACCAGAGTTTCTGAAGGACACTGTCCTGACTTATTTTCACATCACAAGCAACCAAGAGAATCTGTGTGGGCTTAGGACAGAGGTTCCCAAACTGTGGGGCGCGCCGTGTCATTGCAGGGGGGGCGCGGGAAGCCCTCTGGATGAAAAAAACAACACAAAACATGAACACTGTATGTGCTGGGTTTTTACCATAGAATGGCCAACTCTCTGTTATTCCTATGAAAATGTTTGGAAACCACTGGCTTAGGCGATAACCAGCAGGAACATACCTTTGCCAAGATCAGATCTGAAGAGAACTGCTGCAAGCCGGGCAGAGATTAGATGATAGAGAGAGTAGAGAGGACATGTTGAAGGAGGTTCATAATTCACTGTGGCTCACTTCAACATCCTTATTGAAAATCTTAATTCAAAAATGCTCTGTTGATTCCAAAGGGAAACTAAATATTGTTGCAACTCATATTGATTCAAAATTTATCAGTCTTGTAGATGGAACTACGTCTACAAGAGGAGATCGTAGCGGTCTGTGTTGCAGCGAATCTGAAGAAGCTTCTGACTGAAGACCCTGTTTTTCTAAGGCAGTAGCTACTTTTCCATTGACCAAAAAAACTGCGCAAATTGGAATTCTGAAAATAAATTTGCTTACTGGAAACATGCCAATTTTGCAAAAACAAATTTTTTGATAAGACGTTTTGGGTTGCTTTACAGCTGTATCAAAATTAGCGTACGCTGCAAAACTGCAATGGAAATTTTTTTACGCATCAGTCGAGTCACATGATGAAGAACCAGCTCTTACTGCTGAAAGAGAAGACGGAGAAGACGACAGGAAGTGGTGGAAGGATGAAGGCGTGGCTTGTTTTTTATTGATTTATCTCATGAACAAACTTAATCACATGTGATTTTACTTTAATTGTGCTTCTTTTTTAACGGAAACACCACATTTGTGACAGTTTTTTTTTCAACATTAGTGGAACCGCAACAAAATTTTGCATACATTTGTAACAAAAACGCAGCTGGCATCATGAAGAGGATGCTCAGGATTGTCCATAGTTTTGTTGATTTTATGTAAAATCCTTCTTTGCATCATCATCTCCAGAGGTTCCACAGTCATCCCTAGAACAGAACCAGAACAGAACCAGCCGTCAGCTTGTTGAGCCTTTAGGTCTCTGCCCCTGATGGCTCTGGTGCTGCTGCCCCAACAGATGAAACAATAAACTGATAGAAGATCTGCTGCATCGAAAGTTGGCTGAAGCCACATTTATTCCTTATTCTGAATTAGCTTACTAAGTGTTGGGTCAGTGGTTACCTAAATGAGTTTTCTGTGACTCGAACTGACTGGATGGTACCTGATCATGCTCTCTGTGCTTTCCTCAGGTCCGCCTCCGATTTAAGGAGATCCAGCGGAGCAAGGAGAAGCTCACCTCCCACGTGACGCGGGAGGAGTTCCAGGAGGCCTTCTGTGAGCTCTGCACCCGACCCGACGTTTACTTCCTGCTGGTTCAGCTGTCCCAGGACCGCGAGTGCCTGGACCCTCAGGACCTCCGCCTCTTCCTGGAGACGGAGCAGGGCTTGTCCCTGGCTATGACCGAGGGCTGCTGGGAGCTGCTGAAGCGCTACGAGCCGTCGGCGCAGGGCCGAGAGCGCGGCCTGCTGGGCCTGGACGGGTTCGCCCGCTACCTGCAGTCGCCCGAGTGTCAGCTGCTGGACCCCGAACACCTGGGGGTCTGCCAGGACATGAACCTGCCCCTGGCCCACTACTACATCAGGTTTGACGGCTCACTTTGCTAGAAGAGCAGAAAAAGAAAAATATCTAGATTCTATAGAGAGCTGCATTTGCTAGTGCAGGCTAGGAATGTCACAATAACAAATTTTGTTTCCCCAAAACTTATTGCGATAAACAATAATATTGTTTTCAGGTAATATGACGTTAGCGACATAATAATGCATGAGCACATTCTCAAAGATCAATAAGCTTTAAATTCTAGTGAATATTTAACACCGAAACTGGAAGACATTTTAAATATCCAAAATAAATAAACAAAACAGAAACTATAAATAAAATGAGTTATGACATTTCTGCAAACAAAATTGTCCTTCAGAAAGTAGAGCTAGTTGAGACCAAAACACCAGACTGAAAACTTTTAAAATCCAGTTTTCAGTAGAAAGAGAGAAAATAGGGAAAAAAAAAAAAACCCTCCTCCAGCCTCCTCTTGGCTGCTGCGCTGACTGATCCTTTCTCTGCTCAGCCTGTTTGTGTTTGTGACAAAATGTAAAAAAGCTTAAGGGGTTTGCATATTTTCACAAGGTCCTGTACATGATACAAAACTATGGAAGGAAAACAAAATGCTCTCCAGCTGTGTCTGTGCAACACGGCTTACTAATTATAAATAAGTCCACGGTTTCCGTGTAATCGCAGGTGTTACTGCAGTTCAAACACCAATCAATCCTAACACCACAGCTGGATTAGTGGCTGGTTATGTACGCATGTTTAGGTTTTCTGTTTCTGGCATGCATAGGGGATTGTTTTCACTTTTTAGAGCACTCTCACGGTTATCCTGCATGAGCACCAACAAATCCCGTTACACTGGTACGGGGGTTAGCTGACTGATGAAATGTTTTTTTTTTGGTTTTGTTTTTTGTAGATAAACATATTTCCCATAAGCACATTTTGTTCTGCACTGTTGCAAAGTCTCCACACATGACTCTGCACTGGGTTCATTCAGTGGCTGCTTTCTGCGTATCTGCCAGATGGTTCTGCTTACTCACGGCTGTGTGAGAGCCAGCACTAAATCCAACATTTGAAACCAATACGCACATTAAGTTGCAGTTATTGTGCCAGTTTTACGTTACACGCTATGTTAGGTCATCTGAAGCCGCGTCTTACTCGGTGAAGCACTCTTGCGAAAGCCAGAGCTTTACAGCGTACAGTCAGGTAAAGAAATGGGAAATATTTTCCCTCTTCCTCCAAAAAGGGCTCATGAAACTACTCCTCAGATCGACTTGTTGTTTTTATAGGACATCGTGCAGGAAGAACACTTAGAGGAGCAGGTGCTCTGTGACCGGATTAATCTTCAGAATACCTAAAACACGTGCAGTCGCGCTCTCATGGTGGCTTATTCCACCACCACAGTGCCACAAATAACGACAGGAATCAGTGTGGGGGTGGATAATAAGCTGATGTTCCTCTGAGGAACAAAAGGATTCAAGCCAGACCGACCGGGTTCAGAGAGTTCAAGGTTTGAGGAGCCAGAGGACTTGGAACTTGACCTGTTGAGGTCAGGGAGTAGTGGAGTGACTTCTGCTAAATAAAACTCAAGACGCACTGCAGCCTCGTCTGGCCGTTACCTTCCTGTGCAGTTCCTATAGAATAAAATCTCACTTTCTGGATTTCACTTTGATTCCCTCTGGTAGATTTTTTTTACAGGCCAATCAGCAAACAGAAGGAGAATTTCTGAATGATGACGTCGATATTCTGAGCTGTTTCAGAATTGTAGTTTCATCAGTGCCAACAGAGGAAGTGAAGAAAGCCGTTCAGTCCGTGTTGGTCACACTTCCAGATGATTAAATTAACGTTAGCGGCCGCCTGGTTCACATCTGCACTTTTCTCTGCACAGTGGAGGATGGTAGTTTATTTCCGGTAAGCTTCATAGGGTCATACTGGTGCATTACATACATGTCAGGCAAACGTTAGTGATTGGGTAAAATTGGAAACTTCAACACAGTCCAAGCGATTGTTTCTCAATAGCTGAGAGTTCAGACCCGTCTGGATGAAGCAAAAAGCTAATTGGATGATTTCTTTCCCCTTTACATCATAACAAAACACAGTAGTAACCAGCAGAAAGAACTATGATCTGTACTGAAAACTCACAGTGTCTTTCAAAACTATATATTCTCAACACATGGTTTCATAAAAATCTTCAGAAGTCAATGATTGAAATATCTGTACACACGGATTCATTCCTCTTTATCCTCAAACCTATAAATACAATTCACTGACACTAATTCTCCATATAATGACTGACCCGTCCCTGTGTGTTTTCTGACTCGTTGTTGCACGTTTTGTGTGTGTGTGTGTGTTTTCTGAGCCGTCCCTGTGTGTGTCCCCCGCAGTACTTCGTACCGCTCCTACCTGCTGGACGACCAGGTCCACGGCAGAGCCGACCTCGGCGGCCTCATCAAGGCCCTGCAGTCCGGCTGCCGGTGCCTGGAGCTGGGTGTGACCGACGGCCCCGAGGGCGAGCCTCTGCTCGGGGTCGACTATGGGCCTGACATCTCTCGCCACCATCACCACCACCACCACCACTCACCCGTTACCATCCGCTCTGCACTGGAGGTGGTCAATAAATACGCCTTCCTGACTTCCCAGTACCCTTTGCTGCTGTACCTGTGTCACCGGTGCTCCCCGGGTCAGCAGCGCACCATGGCCCACCACCTGAAGAAGGTGTTCGGGTCCCGACTTTACACCCCCGATGCCCAGCATGTGAGTCTGGGGGGGCGTGCCACCACTCTGCCCTCCCCCGAGCAGCTGAAGGGGAGGATCCTCCTGGTGGGGAAGAAGCTCCCTCCAGAGGAGGAGGGATCTGACGGGGAGGTGTCTGAGGAGGACGAGGAGATTGGAGGGGGCGGACCCCTGGCAGGAAGAAGGATGACCATCCCTGGGGAGGAGGAACTGGGCGTGGTCTTGGTGGTCCCGCCTCCTTCCCAGCCCAGGAAGCTCAGCCTCCACAGGGAGCTGTCGGACTTGGTGGCTATTGCCCGGACCAGCAGCCGCAGCTTCTACGCCCAGAGGGGAAGCTACAAGCAGACTCAGCAGCAGTCGCCCCCCAGCAGCCCTTCGTCCCCCGGCTCGCCCGTCCCCCCGGAGCTGCCTTACTGGACGATGTGCTCCCTGGGCGAGGGAGAGGCCGGGCGGCTAACCAGTGAGAGCCCGGAGGACCTGGTGGTGTTCACCAAGCGTACCCTGACCAGGGTCCGGCCCAGCTCAGTTCGCCTGGACTCCAGCAACCCCAACCCGCAGGGATACTGGAAGGGAGGGGTCCAGCTCGTGGCCTTGAACCAGCAGACTCCGGGCGCCATGCTGGACCTTCATCGGGGCCGCTTCACTCAGAACGGGGGGAGCGGCTACGTCCTCCGGCCCGCCGTGATGAGGGACGAGGTGTCGTACTTCAGCGCCCACACACACGGCTGCGTCCCAGGAGTCCCGCCTCAGACGCTGCGCATTAAGGTCCAGAAGCTGCTCTGTTGTTTTAAATTTAACACTAAACAATTAACAACAAAAACTTCAGTATCATATACTTAAATGGGCAGTGTTATGTAAATTATAAAACATCAAAAACATGCCTGCAGTGTTGTGGAGTTTCAGAAAGAGCAGGAGCTTCTTAAAGAGACAGAGGCCCAATTTTAAGAGTTTGAGTTAAATTTATTTGATCTTTTGATCTTTGTAACAATTTTGCGTAACATAGGCACTTGGCTGTGCTGTAAAATGGCACTATGTCACCAAATCCTGTGTTGCATCACTATCACTGTCACATGACCAAAACTAATACCACACAACCAACAATGATGAATATTTGCTGTTAATATCAGCACATTTCTACTTATCTGACTGATACCAATAGGTTAAACAATGACTGAAATAACATCGGCTGATGCTGATGTAGGTGACACAGTGAGCCTGCCCTTTGACCCTGCTAAGCCCCTAGGATATAAAGGCTGTCTTCAGAGATTTTTTTTTTGATGAACTTAACATGAGATGCTCTGTGTTTTGTTGAGCAGGTGATCAGTGCCCACAACCTGCCCAAGCCTCAGGGGTCAGGGGCCAAGGGTGAGGTCATTGACCCGTACGTTGTGCTGGAGCTGCACGGCGTCCCGGCCGACTGTGCCGAGCAGCGGACGCGCACCGCCGCTCAGAACCAGGACGAGCCCATGTTTGACGAGACCTTTGAGTTCCAGGTAAGCCGAAGACATTAATAAATAAATATCTGACGTCATTATTATGACATTTAGCTAATATAAATAATTCTGGTGATTCCAACTGTCCTGAATCGAGAGTTTGGTCTGATTTAACTTCACACAGGAAAAAAAAAATCTGTTGTATCTAAACTTCCTGTTTAAACTGTAAATGATGAAGTTTTGCAAGATTTCACTAAACTGAGGTTGGAGCATTTCCAAAACTTATCACACGCCTGTGCTGGAGCTTCATAAACTCAATGGGGGCCAGATATTGGTCATTGGTGCTGATTTGCTCATAAAGCTCTTAAAGCAAATGCAGAAAAAAAACCCAGCTCGAATTTTAAATCTTCTTATATAAATGCATGGCAGCTCTTTATGATAATCCTGCTTAGACTGCTTAATGTTACTTAGACATTCCACCAAAGGCTCTTTGTTGGTGTTTGAGAAACGTTTATCAGCTCCGTGCGACTAAAAGAAGGATTCTGAAGTGTGCTCTGATTGACGTTATTATCAGAAATCTTCAGCTGTTTAAACTCGGCGGTACAGACACTGTGTGTCTAACAGGACTCGCCTCTTTAAGATGAAAGATGAACTGAAGTGCGAACACAGAGGTCTGTGTGGATTTGGAGAGGTTCCTGTCTGCTCTGCACCTGCAGCAGAACAGAACCCTGAGTGGTTAATGGAACGGGGTGGGCGGGCGGCGGGGTTAGGACCATCAAGATCCAAATGAAGTGCTCCTGTGAAAACACTGCTGTATAACGGATGACGTTTGATGACTTGCTGATTGAGCCTTTTTGCCCCTCACTGACAGAGTCCTGCGTGATTGTAGCGGAGCCATAATGACGAGCAGTCGCGAATCATATGCGCTTGGCGTTCCCACTGCGTGTGTGTGTGTGTGTGTGTTGCTTCCTGCAGACATAATGTACCTCCACAAAGACTGAAAAAGATTGGAATAATACCTGTAATCAGTAGGCAGTAATTGCAGCGACTGTTTGGCAGTAGACGGGCTTTAAATAAGATTTGAATGGACGGTTTGTCTGTCTGAGACGGCAGCGTGTGTGTGTGTGTGTGTGTGTGTGTGTGTGTGTGTGTGTGTGTGTGTGTGTGTGTGTGTGTGTGTGTGTGTGTGTGTGTGTGCCTGTGCATTAGTGAATCACACATATAAAGCTCCGTCTGAGTGTGCTGCTCAGTATAAGTCCACTCGGTTTTGTTCAGATACTTTATTTTCATGACCTATATAGGGGTTTTTATTTTGTCCTTTTCATCGCCTCCCAGACTCTTGGTAGCCTTATTTTTCCTCTGTGGTGTTCAGCGTAGTCGGCATGTTAAGGTCTGTTCGCCATTCTGTGACTGGCTCTCACCTCATACGAACAAAAACAAGTTTTATTAAGAGAAAATATCTTGTTTTTACCTCATGTTATTGTGTACCTGCCTTTCATTTCAGTGTGACAGAGAGATCCGCTGCCTCAGGTAAATGACGCCGCAGCGTCGCCTCTCTGCACATCTGATACCGTAGCAACTGGGTCACCAACTAAACCAGGCTTCTGACCGGCAGACAGTGGAGAGTAATTCCCTCATTATTCTGGATGTGGCTCTTAATGGTGCAGTGTTATGTGAAATTGACTTTTTATAATATTATTCTGTGATCAAGAACATACATGGAGTGTCGCTTTAAATCTTTTGTGTGTTCCTTTAATTTCCATGGCAACCATTCAGCTGTGCAAAACGCCTGCGTGGACCTAGCCCCGCCTTCAAGGACGTATCTCCTTCTCAGAGCTGCAGTTTCTAAGCTTCCGCTTCACAGAGCATCTCCCCCACTCAGCTCCTTCAGACTAGCCAGCAGTAATTAGCAAACACCTGGTGGAACTGCATATCTACTGAGATCATTATAGGAGCTACTTCTCAGTGCAACGCTGGTAAAAACGTTGTTAAAGGGTTAATAGAGGAGCCATGTTGTGATGACTTCCTGAAGGTGGAGTTTCAGAAAGAGCAGGAGTTTTTAAAGAGACAGAGGCCCAGCTTCTATACGTTAAAATACAAAGTCAAATTTCTTTTAAGTCATATTTGAAATATATAGCATTTTTATAACAACTAAGGGCAACATAGTTACTTGATTGTGCTATAAAATGATACTATGTGACTGGAAAACAGGAAGAGCTCAGTTTTTCACAGATTACCTGTCTCATACCAGACTGTCATTACATAGTGACAGTTTCAACAAACATATAAAAAATATTTTTCATGAAGGTGAGACACTGCAGCTTTTAGGCTTCTGCATTTTCATTATAAACAACACAAAACTCATTAAAATTTTTCTTTAGCATCATTTTGTTTGTACAAACTGTACTTTGTGACTCGGTTGTGTCTGTCTGTGGCTGCAGGAACCTCAGTCTGTCAGGTAATCAGTAACATCGTTGAAAAGTTCTTGGCAACAACAAAAAAACCAGGTGTGTAAGTCAGTGACTCATTAGACGTAGAATCTATAACCCAGGGCTTAGTGGGACTACAGGGAGGTGTGTCAGACACTACACACACACACACACACACACACACACACACACACACACACACACACACACACACACGCACACACACACACACACACACACAGCCCCATCATACACCCAGAATTACAGAGCATACACAGCATCTCCCAGTCAGACACACAGCACAGGTGAGGAGATACTGTTTGTGTGCGTGCGTGTGTGTGTGTGTGTGTGTGTGGGTATGTGCATGTATGTGTGAGTGTGTGTCTTAATCATTTGACCCCGAGGCTCTGCCACAGGGGCCAAACTCAGACACAAGCTGAGGATGAACTCAGATCCAGGGCTTTGAAAGGAAACCGCTGCCTCAGCTGTCGGCACTCATGGAGGTGGTGTGTGTGTGTGTGTGTGTGTGTGTGCGTGTGTGTCTTAGAGGTATGTATGTGTTGTGTTGCACTTTCTGCTTTTAGAGAATGTGAAAGTTGGGAACCTAAGAAAACTTGACTCCTCATTGTGTTATCGTCTTGGTTACGGTATATTACCGCCCCCTACAGGTGGAGGATAGAAGTACAGTTGCCCATTGAGCCACCGCCTCAGTTTGTTGAAATTAGTGGACAATGTCGACATGTATATTTTGAATATTTTGATTTATGTATTTACTCATTTATGTTTTTATGAAATTTTATATTTTTGTCTTGATTGAAAAAGATGACTGGATTCTATGAACTTAATATGATTTATTAAAGGGAGCAGGGGTCTTTAAAGGGGCGTGAGGGCTACAGCACCACTGGCTACCCCCAATGAACACCACTGTTTATTACATATTTGTTAAAACTGTCAGCATATCATGACAATTATCTAATCCATTATTCAATTTCCTTCTGGGGTCAATAAAGTAGTTTTGAATTTGAATTGGCTCTGTAAAATGAGACATAATCTGTGTAAAAAAAAATCAAGCTCCTCCACCTCCTTGAGAAACTATTTGCCATCTGCAAAAATACACCAGTCAGTTAAAAACAACCAATCAGAGCCAGGAGGAGGGGCTTAGTGCTGTCAATCAACCTCATGAAGACAATGTTAAATGTTTTAATGGCGTAGAGACAATTTACTGGTCTAGGAAAACTGTTTATCCATTTATTGGTTACCATGCTGACTAGTCTTTTTTTGCTGATTATCTGTATTATATTATACTGTCAAAAGAGGGACAGAAGGAGGGTGCAGTTTGCTTTTACTATGACTGTACTTGTTTGTTACACTCCCTGTACTGCAGATTATATGTTTGTAGGAAAACCAGCATAATAAGTCATTTCAAAACATCATGATGAGAGACAGCGAGATAAACTAAATCAGACCTTTGTAGTCGGGCAGCTAGGCTGAGGTGTTCTTCATAAAACGTTATAGAAAAGAGGAAAACATCCTGCGTCCGTAGAGCCAGGAGCTCCACGTCTTTTCTTCTCACTCGGTCCCTAATTTGGAAGTCGGCATTGCTTCATCTAAACTGATGTAGCATGAGAAGGACGCGGCAAGCAGAGTGAAACAAACTGGCTGCTTTCACGGTTTTAGAAACGTCTGCTGACAAGCGAAATCATATTAGATTTATTTCAGTTCTCCACAGTCAGTTTTAAAAACCGAAAGCTGCGTAAAACCTCATATTTACCCAAAGTGTGAATGACATCTGAAGCAAGATGAGATCTGAAAACAAACGTCTGGAGGGGTCCGCACAGAGGGAGAGTTGCTTTCTCCAAACCTGTGAAGCCTGCAGACGGCGTCGGGAAGGACCCGTGGAAACAGTGAACTTTCTCAGAGGTCGCCACAGTGTGCCAAATACTTATTGTTAATTCTGCTTGAATATTTATGCTTATCATTAAAGCCGCATTATGTAACATTTATAAAAAAAAAAAATGTTTGTGTAAGTATTTGTTTAAACTGTCACCATGCCGTGCCAGTGTAACGTGAGACAGATCATTTGTGTTTAGTGAGGATGACCTCGTCTGACTTAACTCGGCAATTATACATTTGCAGATTCATTTTAATTTGTGAGAGGTCGGGGTAATGTAGGCATCTTAATAAATTCAGAACAGAAGGCGCTGCTGCAGAATGCTGCGGCGGATTGTAATCACCGACTAATCAACCACTCATTTCATATTTTGTCGACCAAATTAGCATTACCTGCAGCTGTGGAATGTAATAAACGTTGCACACCTGCTTTATGTTTCAAATTAAAGTTGATAATAATTTAAGTTGCAAAACTCTGAGGACCTTATGTGTTCAGTAGAAAACACAACACATGGTGCATATCCATGCATTTCACATCCATTATATATGAACACACCTGCAACAAGTCACTCTGTGTCCTGGTTTTAGAGAAGCTTCTGACCCACATGCATGATTTTTCTCAGGAGACCAAGGAAAAGTTTTAAAAGGTTTATGTTAGTGAATAAAGTGGAGGTCTTGGTATCTAGTAGTGGTAGAGAGGAACAGATGAGATCTGAGGAAATATGAATCTGAAGGCTTTACAGAGTGAGATTAGTGTTACTGACGTTAGGATGTCCGCTGAGAGGGGCTCCGGGAGGGCAGGAGCAGGTTGAGTGAATAAAACATGGAGGCTGGAGCAGGTTGAGCAGTGAGAGTGTAGGAGGGTGGACAGGTTGTACGGAGGATGAAGATGGAGAGGGAGATCGTGTGATTATTGATGGTTTGATCTGGCAGAGGGAGATCCAGGAAACCAAATATTTGTTCATGTGCTCGTTCATTGTGCCTTATATTTATTGTTTAAGAGACGAACTGCACTGCATTTGGTTGGGAGAAAACGTAATTTACATTTTTGCTGTGCTAGAACTCTCTGCTCTGTTCTACAAATTCATTAAGCTAACAAAAGCTAACATACAGCCCTGAAACCTCAAACTGTTGATTTATTTTTTTTATCTGATTGGTGACACATGACTGATTAGCTGGCTTCTGTAACACATTGGTTCGGTCAATTTGGTTGGTCTAGGAACCAGAAGCAACTTTTATAAAATATATATTACACTATGTTGTAGCAGTGTGCTATGAGTCAGATAATCTATGAATAAACTGAGCTTCCCTGTCTTCCCCCTGTGCTTCCCAAAAACAGATTATTTTCACAGATTATCTGTCTCATATTACATTATATTGTCTGTCAGGACATGATAATGTAATAATATAAATATTTTTCATGAAAGTTTCATACTGCAGATTTAGTTAGAGTTTCTCTTTAGCTTGTCCAAATGCGATGTAAGCTAATTTCTTAATATTTCAAAAACAATTTTTTAGATGTTTTCTTTAGTTTTAGATTTATTTTTCTGGTGCTTCATGATAATTCCCAATAACTATATATTTATCTCTAGTAATGTTCTTTTTCTGAGCAGAGTGACTGTTCAAACCACACTGCAAAAAATCTGTCTATTTTATTTAATTTTTTAAAATTATTCCAACAAATAATTTTTTTATTGCTAAAATAAAGTGTGGCCTTATAACACTTTCATTAGAATGAAATATGTGTATCAGACTGAAGGAAATTATAAGTACAGTAACCCTCTGATCTCCTACGGTTACTGTCATCAAAGCTTTTATAATCATCATCATCTGTCAGGCATATCTCTGTCCTCTTCAGAAGCTTGAAGTATAAGAGCTGTAATTTATTATATGTATAAAATACTTACCTGCGATATTTAAAGTACAGTGTGAAATATGCAAATGTCAGAGGTCACAACAATACCCACTACTGAACAAATACTAATCTGTATCACGTGGGTACTTCCTGTTTGAGCCCCACCCCTCCTCACGTCTGGTCAAACGTTTCTGCGAACACTGTTCATCTAAAATCCTTCCAGTTCTGTTTCACCTTGGATCGGAACAAGAAATGATCCTGCAGGAACTCTCAGGCAGAATGAAGAGAGAGGAGCCGGATTAAAAAAACCCGTCTCTGTAATCATCTCTCATAATTACGTCGATGAATGGGACTATTCAGACGTTTTGAATTCATCTGCGGCTCGTTAAGAAGCAGCACAGGTGAAAACAAAACGCAACCCTGGTGGAGCTGGTCTCTGCTTCAACCTTTGGTGACCCCAAAACAACCCGACAGTGGTTTGAAATTGTAAAGCAACACAACTTAAAATATGGTTAGACAGAAAAGAATGTTTCAGTTTTCTCAAAGCTATAAATAACATCCAAATTGAAAAGTCACGCTCAGATGTCAAGTATACAGCCCGTTTGAGTGTAATGCATTCTCAGGATCATTGCAGTGCAAATACTAACAACTCAGAAGATTTCTAGAGAATATTAGAATCATAAAGGCCAAGGAACACAGAGACATGTTTTTATAAATAAGATGTATTTCCTGAAAAAAACAACTTTTGAAATAAAACTTCTTGAACGTGATCTGAGACAACATGGGTCTGTTGTTAAATGTGTGAAGCTGTGCTCATGCACCCTAGATGATGTTCCATCACGTGGACACAGTTTGCACATCAGATGCACAGACGTCCTGCTTTTCCTTGAAGCATCAGAAGATCAAATCTGTTACTGCAGATCGACAACTCGGCCTGAAGAAATGGGTCGAACTGCAGCTGAACCTCAGAGTGCATCAGCTCCGCTGCTCCAGTGCGTCTGCTTACCTAATGCTCACAGGTCACTCACTGGAATGTTACTCAAGAAAGTATATGTCTGACATTCTATAATTAAGGACAGCAAGCAATATATCAAATATGTAAGTAAATACTAATTCAAAATATACAAATTTCAGTGTTGTAGTTTATGAACTTCACGCATCTTAAAACCCAAATAAAACAAAATGTGTTTTTCATCAGTATGTTTGCAAACACAAAACCCCTGCAGTGAAGTTATACAGTTAACTTTAATGAGTTAAAGTTGATGTTTCTCCACACAGACTGGCAAGGTTTGACAAGAGCTGCATTTCCATTCCAAATGTGAGCTAAACTGTATAATCTGCTAATGTAAAAAAACACAATTTCCAATAAATAGGAAACACAATTAAAATCATAGGTGAATAAGTTTGTTCACGTAATAAGTAATTATTAATACATTCCATGGCTTCTCTGACTACTTCCTGTCGTCTTTTTTGTGGTTTTCGCCGATGGTTGTTCTTCATCATGTGACTCTTGTGATACAAAAAAAAGTGTTTCCATTGCAGTTTTGTGAAATAAACCAATCTTAGCAACAAAACCTTTTAGAATTTTTGCCGTTTTTATTAAACTAATTCATTTTCAAAATGTCAAATTGCACATTTTCCATTGACTGCGTGTCAATGGAAAGTCAGCTAATGTGTCTGCCAATAGCTGAAGAAGAACTTCCTGGTTCCTGGTTCTTCTTCTTCTTCTTCTTTGTAGTTCCTGGGTTCCAGGCTACAACACGTCACAACAGTCAGTTCACATGTGAGCGTCGGATCGTACAGAGAACATGAATTATTGAACTGTAGTCGTACAGTTTGAGCTGGAACTCTAAGTGTGCCGCTCCAGATTTTTGTGAAGTTCCCCCAGCCAACAAAGCAACCCGTTCACTTCATTGTTTGGGCAACATTTTACAAACAATCTGTGTCGAGTCGAATCAGATTATAATTAAATGGACTTGGACTGTATCAGACTTGTGATGTTGTGAACAGGACAAAGCTGCTATAGAAAACAGATGGATGAATTGTACTGGTATATTTCTCTCTAATCACCTTAAATTAAACGCCATCTCCCTGTTTATTGACTCTGAAAAGTCAGTCACCAGCCTTATGCTTTTGTAAAGATTGTTGTAATGTGCAGCTTTGAACTTTGTTTAGATCTCGGTAAGCCATAATGGTTCAGTGCTGCGTTCTCTGCCAGCAGCTTGTTTACAACAGCTTTTATGAGTTGGCTTCGGTTGAATTCACAAGTTTAGAGCCATGTGAGTCAAAGTGGAAGACTGGAGCTGCTGGGGCTCGTGAACTCTGCTCTGGATATTACACGCACGATTAGACAAACGCATACACATGGGTTCCTTAGTAGGAAATCATTGGTTAATATAGTTTTTTCCCCCTCTAAATATGTTAAATAAAATCACTTTGTTTCTTTTTTCTATTTTTCCAAACGTGTTTTCAACTGTTGGTTCAGTCAGGAAGAAAGAGAAGAAACATAAAGAGTCTGACCTTTTGTCTCTGAGCTCCAGCTGATACGTTGACCAGATTTGCATGTTGGAACACTTTAAGCTACACTCATTATAAACGGGTCACTTTTGATTACAGTTATATTTAATACACCCACCTGCTGCTCCATGCGGCTCTCCCTCAGTGCGCATTAGGCTGCTCCGTTAACTCCTGGCAGCTGCTCCCTGACTGACTTATGAACTGACATGTTGTTGACAGCAGATGCTTAGAATGCAGCTAGAGCTACGCTTCCAGATGTTGTCAAACTGTTCTTATAAGAGCCAAAAGCCAGGTTAGGAGATTTGATATCCAGTTTGACGCTGATGTTGAAAATCAGTTGGACGGTTGAAAAAGGGCCTGACATCATGCCGAACATTAGTCCCGTAGCCTTTCCCAGAGTTTGCAGTTTTGCTTTGTTAAATCAGTCTATATTTTTATACAATTCAAGCTACCTTGAATTGTATCACCTTGTTCCTCATCTTTCATCTTCTTGGAAGAATCCGTTTCGTCAAGTCACTGCGGCTGGTTGATGTTACTTGTAAAATGTCATGGCAGAGCAAAGAATCACCAAGTTTAAAGTCAACCAGTTGGTACAACCCCGACTACACCCAAACATTCACCCCCACCCGTCCCCTCAAAAACATGCCATTTGAAATCAGATATGTACATACACTGTATCCAAAAGATGCAGAACCAATTTTTCTTCCTGTCTTGTTTAAAATCAGAGTAACCTTCTTTTGGGTCAGTTAGATGAACAAAACTCAGTTCTTTTTCCTAAATGCAAGAAGAATGAGAGAAACGTTTTCAGTTAATTCAGACCACACAACATGTTTTAAGGTCTTTGTCCTTCAGGCCATTTGCAAATTGCCTGTCCTTCTATGTCCCTTTCGGATTAATACCGTCTTTCTCGCTGAGTGGATTCTAAACCCATGTTGGTGGAGGGATTCATTTCACTGTGGATCATGATGCTTACTAGCTTCAACTAGCTTCTTCATGAGGTCATTAGCTTTTATGCTCTGGTTGATCCCAACATTTTGCACCAAAACACGCCCCTCTCTCTCTGGGACACAGTAACCGTCTACTTCCTGAATTGTATGACGGCTACACCTTTAAGATCCCTCAATCTGCCACATTCTCACAGCAATGCGCAGATCGTTTCCTCATATTCCTGAAATTGAGAAAACATTTTCATTAACTGAAAGAATACAAATTTATGGGAGAGCTATATTGTATGTTGATCAAATTAAAACAAACTGACATTAGAGGTACAATATTCTGAGTTTATGGATCTATTTATTAGCCTTTTGAACGGATGATTGGATTGATTATTTTCTCCACATTTACCTCAGCTGATGGTAAATTACGGTTCTCCATGCTCCTTCTGGTGGCACTTAGTCCACAAAAATGACTTTGTGTGTGTGTGTGTGTGTGCGTGTGCGTGCGTGCGTGTGTGTGTGTGTGTGTGTGTGTGTTGGTGTAATGCCTCGCTCCATGTCCTGTTTCAGGTCAACATGCCTGAGCTGGCCTTGCTGCGCTTTGTGGTGCTGGATGACGACTACATCGGAGACGATTTCATCGGCCAATACAGCGTGGCCTTCGAGTGCCTTCAGCCGGGCTACCGTAATGTGCCCCTGCTGGGCCTGGCGGGAGACCCCTTACCACACACCAGCCTTTTTGTTCACGTGGCCATCACCAACCGGCGAGGCGGAGGGAAGGCCCAGCGCCGCGGCCTGTTGGTGCGCAGGGTGGGCCGGCGAGGGAGGGAGTACGTCTCTCTGCGGCACACCGGCATCAAAGCTCTGGACGAGGTCTTCAAACAAGCCGGCGGACCCCTCAAGGAGGCCACGGACCTGCGGGAGGACGCTCAGGTGAGACGGGGAGTGGGCGGGGTTTCCATTACACTGCTGTCAGAGAGCAGGATCACTCTCTCTTTTAGCCTCAGGTGTGACTGATGTCTTCCTCCTTAAGGCTTGGATTCACACCAACCCTGTTCAGTCCGTTTTAGTCCAACTCCAGTCCGTTTGTCTAGAAAGTCCGGTTTCTTTGTGAAGCTGCGAATATGTAATCGAACTCTGGTCTGCGTAAAAACAAAGGTCTGGGTCCGGTTAAAGTGAACTCCGGCCCGGTTCAAATGCAAATGTGACCGCTGAAGTGAACAAGAGAAAAGCAGGAAGTGTGTGAAGTAATAAAGAAAGAGATGCATTGTGGGAATTCTATATTATTAAGACAACTTTATTTGTACTGTCTGCAAACACAAACACACTTCCACTCAGCCCTGTACCCAACAACCCAGCTAGACTTTATATGCCGGTGAACTCTCCGTGTGTTAAAAGGATCTGTGAGTGTGTGACTGAGGTGCAGGAGCTGCAGTCAGCCTCTACCTGAGACGTGTTTGTGGGCCGAATCACAGAGGAGGAGGAGGCGGAGGAGGCGTGACAAAAAAGCAATAGTCGGTGAGAAGAGTGGAGGAGGACAATAAAGCTTCTATAAATACCAGGAGAAGTGAAGGCTGGTCGTGCAGCACCCACCAGTTCTATCGCTGAATACTAACATGAACTGGTGGGCAATGTGAAAAGAATAACTACATGGGTTCTTATTGTGCTTGTTTGGTTTTCATGTGCAATAACCGGTCTGGTTTGGCTATAAATACCTAGCAATACTTGTAATTATGAACAAAACTATTAACTTGGATCAAAGTTACCAAGTTGGAGCACCACCTGATTATTAGGAAAATAATAACAGTCAAATATTTCAGTCTCATTTATTGTCCTTAAATGCCTCCCTGATAAGGAGGCCTTGGTATTAAAATAACAATGGATCAAGGCATAAATCCAGAGCTGAAGATGTTACACATGTGTGGAATAAAGACAAACGACTTCTCTCCAATATACAGGAGTTTAAAAAGAGAAGGAATTCAACCTTCAAGTTTATTATTTTAATCACCAATCTCACTAATCTAGTAACACTCAACTAAACGACTTAGTAAAAGATGAAAGAATGATGAGTAAATGACTAAAAGTAAAACAGTAGGAATAGACAAATACCAAAATGTATTCTTCATTCTCATACAGCTGAGAATAAGAGGAATATCATAATATCACATTCCTAGATTCGCACTCACAAAGGCACACACATTTACACACAGATTGGTAGGCAATGTGCCTTGCCCAGAGCACATCAGGACCCTGGAATCGAACCTACGACCTTCCGATCACAAGACGATTCCTGTTGAAGAATTATGAGTAAAGCAGGATCAAAGCTTATCCATATGTGGATAATAAAGTTCACTTGACTTGACTACATGCGGAGTACAGATGTCCTCCTTTCACTGGGGAAATAGTAGAGGAGGTTTCATAGGAAGGTCCCCAAAGTCTAGAAGAGACAAAAGCTCCTTCATCGGCTCGTCATTGTGAGCATAATATTACATATTCATGCAGTGAATGTCCTATTCCTGCTTAAACTGATAGTTTGTGGGAATGATAGTTCTTATCCCAGCCTCCTTGCTCCTTGTAGTTTAGACCTTCACATAGCTGGAGGCCCAACAGTAAACCCTGTACATGTGCTGGAAAACCATGAATACTGCATGTCCTCTCCAGCATCTGCATCACAGACTGCTTCATAGAACCAAGGCCATAAAGAAATATTTTCCTGCTTATCAGTCCAGGACAGAGCCTGACCTTAATGCTTTCCAGCTCAGGTAGCCAACAACTGTTTGACTCCAAAATATTGCAAATCTAGAAGGTCAGGTTAATTCTGAAAACAAGCCAGAATCTCTGAGATCCTGGTGAAGATCCCAGAGCTGAGACTGATCCAGATCCTCATACTGGCCAACATGGCTTTTGGCTCACACAGTCTGTACTGGCTCACTTTTGCAGAGCTACTTTAAAGAGACGGCACAGAATGCAGGGCGCTTGTTTATCTGGCCATGTGAACTGCCATGAATTATTTCTACTTTTCATAAAGTTTATGCTTCCCTTATGTAATAGTAACGCAAACGTTAGGTGGTTATGTTAAAAAAAACCCAGCTCTCCACTAATCATTGGCACTGCATACAAGTGAATTCAGACAAAGGCATGAAAACATTATACTTCTCCTCCTTAGAGCTGCAGTTTCCAAGAGCAGCTCTCCTCTACAACTCCCCCCCACTCAGCCCCTTCAGACTAGCCAGCAGCAATTAGCAAACACCTGGTGGAGCATCTGCCGAGCTCATTATACAAGCTACTTTTTAGTGAAATGCTGGTAAAAATGTTGTTAAAGGGTTAATAGAGGAGCCATGTTGTGATGACTTCCTGAAGGTGGAGTTTCAGAAAGAGGAATTTTAAAGGGACAGAGGCAAAATTTCAACACTTTAAATTACAAAATCAAATTTCTTTCAAGTCATATCATATTTATACAGCATTTTAGTAACAATGGAAGGTACCATAGTTTTTTGATTGTGCAATAAGATGACATCATGTGCCTGGAAGACACATCACACTGCCCCTTTAACATTTTGTCTGTCAGTAGCAGGACTAACAAATATGAAATAAACAAAATTAGCAACGGCTAAAGGGTAAAAAATGGTTCTTATGTGAAAAGAAAAACAAATACAAGTAATCTTCAACTGCAAAGGCTTCCTACTTACACATGTCCGCACACCAGGTCCTGAGCAGAAACACTGTTCACTCTTTAGCTAGCAGCTTTTATTAGCGCTCTTCTGCTTTATTGTCCTTTCCTTTTGCTCTGTCTCACTTAAAGCTTAAAGCTGCTAAGGCTGTGTGCTCCTCTGCCAGGGTCACTTAACATCCATCACACTTGTCTTGCTGTTGCGCGCACACACACACACACGCACACACACGCACACACACCCTTCAGTGAAGGTGGGCTGTGATAATTAGCCGCCGTGTTGGAGCTTTTTCTGTTGACAAAACCGTTCAGTCAGAGTGGCAGCGTTTTTCTGTTTGAGGCCTGAAGTCACTTGGCTCATTAGGAGCTGACCCAGAATGTTACAGAGAACTCGCTTCCCACTTCTGCTTTACCTACTTCAAATTAAAAATGTGCACACTACAAAAACACAACATGTTCCCAAGAATTTTTGCTCTAGTTTTTAATGCAAATATATGAGTACACTTGAAATAAGTCAAAACCAAAATATAAGTAGCATTTCAGCAAGATGTAGCATCTTAGCATCTTATTTTAAGTCAATAAATCCTCAATATTGATGAAAAAGGATTAGTTCCCTGGCAGATTTTTTTCACCTGTAACATGGGAAAAATGTCTTGTTACAAGAAGGCCTGTCACAGTCAGCAATAAATCAATTAATTACATGATAAATTCAAACTAGCACAATAATCTCCATTTGTATGATTTATAATTTTTTCCTTTTTCTCTGTCTTTCTACCAAAAACCTTATGAAAAAAGTCTTCAGTTTGGTGCTTTGGCATAAAATAGTCATTTTTTGAAGGACAATTTTGCTTAGAGAGACTTAATTTTATTTGTTGCTTACTTTTTTTTAAATTTTGGATATTTAAAATGTCTTTCTGTTCCAGTATTAAATGTTCATTAGAATTTAAAGTTTGTTGATCTTTGAGAATGTGCTCTTGCATTATTATGCCATTACCATTATGTTCCCTGAAAATTGTTTCTTTATCATTTATTTCAATAACTTCTGTGCTTATTATGTTGCTTTTGTCTTATTTCAAGACATTTGCTCTAAAAATTAGATCAAAAAAACTTTTAAAGTTTTTTTTACAGGCTAAAATGTGATGATTTTCTGTCCCAGCTTGATGTCAAATTGTTCTGATAAATCCACATGTCAAGTGATACTGATTTGATTTGCAAGTGAAGCAGCAGATGTTTGTTGTATGAAGTGTGTGTGTGTGTGCGTGTGTGTGTGTGTGTCAAGCTGTTTTCTTGTTGTCACTCAGCGTAGTTCTGTTGGAGGAGAAGCACACCTGATCCAGCTGTGTCCCACTCTTCTTCCCCCAGTGCTCCACCGCCGGTTTCAAGGACCAGTGTGGGCTCCCCACTGTGGCCAAACTGAAGCAGTGCATCCAGAGCCTGGCTACGAGGCTCCAGAGCCCCGAGGGGGCCATGGGAGCCGCCATGGTGCTGAGGGAGGGCTACCCCTGTCTGGAGCCTCAGGTCAGCCTGTCTGAGGCGACTCGGAAGCTTCTCTCTGCCTACGACACGGTCAGTACGTCAGAACGCATCCAGAACAACCCAGATCCTGCGTTTAATTCTGTCAGCTGCCAGGGAGAATTTGAAGACGGTGCTTCTGATCAGTCTGAGGACACAAAGCTCTCGTCAGGGCTGTCAGGGTTTTGAGTGGAATGAACTAAAATGGCCTCTGTAGACGTATGTGGAGCCCTGTCATTCAACTGCAATAAAACCAGTGACACAGACATTTACATGAGAAAAAGGGAAACAGATTTTTGGCAGTTGTTGACTGAATTATTGGCGACTTTGAGGTCACACAGCAAAGCCGCCACAATCGACCATTTAAATATCCTTGACTGTTCACTGTTTTACAGCCAGAGTCGTGTTCTGTGTTGTGTCGTACCGTGACTTTTAGGAGCCTGGTGAAGAAAAACATTGTACCGTTCTTGATGGGTAATAATAGTAAAAAAGAGACAATTCCAACTTGTGTTTGTTTTAAACTGTTATGATTCCAGTTTCTCAGTAAGGATGAAGGTTCTTACGTAGAAATGCCGTCACTAATGCAGGTCGAAAGCCGCTTTGCAAAGATTTTTTTTATCTCCTCTGATGGACAGAACTTTTCACACAGATTATCCATCAGATTATTAATATACATGGCTAAATCCAGCTTTTTACAGGTTGAGTCACCTTGAGGAATCTGTCCGTTACCCAGAAAGACCTCAAACCTAAACCTTAAAGGGGCAGTATCATCTAAAATCGACTCTTTTGAGCTTTTTTTTTAGCATGTTATAAGGTTATTCTCTCATCAAAACATACCTGGAGAGTTACTTTGATTCTTTCATTCATGTTTGAGAAATCCTTTAATCTCCGTGGCAACCATTCAGGTGTGCAAAATGCCTTGGTGGCCCTGGCTCCGCCTTCGAGACGAAACGGGAAAACATCAAAAACAACAACATTATAAACACATCATACAGTCAACAGTTGTGAAAACCAATAACAGACATTACATCTTGTTAAGTGGCATCACTAAAATCATCAAATAATTTTAGTGATGTTTACCATTCAGAAGGTAAACATGTGTTACATCAGCACTTTGTTCGTGGGAGACAGAGCTGGGCTGTTTCCAGCTGGCATGTAAACCAAGCCTAAAACCTCATAACATCTCACGGCAAAAAATTAAAACTGGCCCTTCATGGGGCTTTTAATTCTTCTTAAAACTGTTGATCTCTGTAGGAGTAAAAGAGACTTTCAAATCACATCACATCGGCCTTTCCCCACTTTTGTCAGAATAGTTTTCGAGGTTTGCCTAAAATGGACCTACAGAGAAATGGAAACAAGTAATCAGTTCCACAGGCTGCAATTTATTCCATTTAAGCCACTAAAGCTCCTAATTTGACTTTACTCTGGGGTCCGCCATCCACCTAATGATGTGCTTGTTTTCTCAAGCTCCAGCAGTCTGACTACCAGTCACTTTAGCTAATGACAGCCCTGGATTTGTTTCGAATGAAACTTTGCTGGAACCAAAAGCTGAGAGAAACACATTTTTATCATGCCTTTTAGAAAAAAACTTCAGCCTTTCACGCGCACACACACACACACACGCACACACACACACAAACACACACACGTGCTACAATTCTTTAGATTTCTTGATTTTATCTTAATTTTTGTTACTGGTCGATTTAATGGGGTCAGGGTGGGAAACATTTTCTTCAGGCATTAAATGTGCAGAATGACACTGCAGTGTCATGCATGTAACAATCACCCACATACTTCCTCTCACACACTCACGCACACACACACACACACAGTGGGACTGCCAGCTGCACCTCTTCCTACTTCCTCCATCTCCTGCTGCAGCTGAGTCTCTCCCACCTGTTGTCAGTTATTCACACCTACACACACCTCAGAACACACAGAGCTTCCCTTCCTGGGCGGCCTGCTGTAGCTGCTCAGTTAGCTGTGTGTGTGTGTGTGCGTGTGGGGGTGTGTGTGTGTGTGTGTGTGTGTGGACGTGATAGATGTGAAGCCAGCAGGTCAGTGTCAGGAAGCAACAGCTGGTGTCACCTGCACGCTTAGAAAACAACTCTTCACCCGTCCTGAATGTACTGGATTACTGTCTCCTTTGTGTGTGTGTGTGTGTGTGTGTGTGTGTGTGTGTGTGTGTGTGTGTGTGTGTGTATGCCAGAACTTAGTCTTTTTATTTCCATCCACAAAACTCAGTTAAGAGGCAAGACAAGTTTATTTTCATAGCACCATTTATGGCACTCCTAATCAACAATGGGACTCGGAATGAAAGAGAAAGTAACGCATGAGCATAAAGGATAAAAATGTAAAAAAATAATAACTTGTTTGTCAGGGAAACAGAATAGACTTCACATTCTTGCAGATCGATGAAGCGGGACCTCTGAATCGACACCAAACTGAATGTTCTGTGAGCTCAGCCTCGCTCTCTGCTCTCCTGTTCAGATGATCTCCGCCCAGAAGCAGCTGATTGAGAACGCAGACGGTGTTCAGGAGAGGATCGACCAGGTGCACAGGGAAGGTAAAGTCTGAAGACATGAAGCTCTGCATGTTAGCAGCACCCACAGAAACGAGCGGGTCATGAATGTATTAGCGACCATATGAAGCTACGCGGGTGCACTTACTTATTCGGTAGCATCCCCGCGTGCGCTTGTAAACCCACTCATTGCCACTGATCACTGCTCACCTCTGTTTTCCAATGCAAACGTCAGAAACATGAGCCGTCTCCTATGACAACGCACCCATCAAGACGTGCTGCTGTTATACGTGTGTGTTATTTTTGTCATCATCTCCCGTTCGTGTTTGTCAGGAATGGACCTCCATGAGGACCTGTCCCGGCTCTGTGAGAAGGAGGGGCTGAAGGGACGGAAGCTGAACAAGGCGGTGGAGAGCTTCACCTGGAACATCACCGTGCTCAAGGTACCAGCACACAAACTGGGAGGAGTGGAGGGCTTGGTGCACCGGCTTAGTACACGATCAACACACAACGCGTTCCTGTGTGCGTCATCACTCATACGCTGTGAAACCCGATTAGTTCACCTTAACTTGTTGCCTCAACATTTCTTCTTTAATGTTAATGTTTTCATTAAAGTAGCTGACTGAGTGACGTTGACCTGTGCAGTTTCAGTCGGTTTAATAAATCTACGCATGTTGCAATTACTGTGAAAAAATTGACTATATTATGTGTTTAGTTAGAACATTTATTGTTGAGGTTGGTGTGATGTGATTGATTTATTTGTCTGATTTTAGCTTTTTTAAAATGTTTAATGTTTTGGCCCCGAGTTGCTCTTGAGTTGATGGATTTTGTCCCATTTTACAAAAACATTTGGACGCCCTGCACTACGCTGTGATGGTCTGTCATAAAAAAAAAATCCCCAATTTAAAGTTTGTGGTTTTTGTAGCAAAAAAAAACAAAAATACGTTTGTTTTTCGGCAGATGAATTCTGTTCCTAAGCTCTACATGTAGCTCCTCTTTGCTGCCAGCTGAAACACCAAATGACAAATGTACTCAAATATGGAGAGGCTGAAAATTCAGAAGCCGGTGGAAATCAAAATAACCGAGGGAAGAAGTGACAGTTGCTCCTTATTTTGCTTCCCGTGGCAGCGTTGAGCTGCATGTGGTTATTTCTGTCAGATAAGCGTGAAATGAAATTTGTGAAGTTCCCCTTTAGATGACGTGGATGCTGAAAATACTGCTGTTGGAGGCACACTGATATATCCTGGTTTTGAGTGCCTGCAGTAAACCTCCTCTAATCTCAGCGCTCCTTCTGCCACGTGCATTTTTAGGAACTGAGAAATCCACCCAAATATTCAGCTCAGATCCAGATATCCAGGTCACAGTCAGGGAGGCCGAGGAGAGAGAGAGAGAGAGAGAGAGAGAGAGAGAGAGAGAGAGAGAGAGAGAGAGAGAGAGAGAGAGAGAGAGAGAGAGAGAGAGAGAGAGAGAGAGAGAGAGAGAGGGGAAACCGGATGAAGAAACAACTGGTGTGCTGCCCCCAAGTGGTGGCAGAAAGAGTGAGGCAGCACGGGATCAATAAAGTCACATCTGATTGTAGTTGCTGAAGACATAATCATTAAACATGTGGAGGACGATGGCCTGGTCAGACGAGACCTAAGCTGAACTTTTCAGCCTACATTAAACCACAGTTTGACAGAGAACTTGACGAGTTCTCCTGAATGCACCATCCTGACTGTGAGGCCTGGATCGTTTATCGTAACTTTTGTCAATGAAGGTGAAACATTTCTAGTCTTTATAAGATATTTGATGTGTTGATGTCACGATAAATTCCAGTAATGTGGGGGGGGGACTGACTAAAATGTTTCTACTTTCTCATCTACTGTTTTTTATCCAAGAGAGTGTCGCTAAATGTCAGTGAATTTGAGATTTATTTATAGAGATTAAATACAGTCTATACAAAGTTAGTGACATAAATCACAATGCAGAATGTGGCTTCCTGAAGAAGCTTTTTCGAGAGCAAAATTTATTGTTGTGGCGCAACGAATTCTGTGCCATGCAGTTACCTAAAAAAGAAATAATGCATGTTTTTTTTTATCATAATTTTGATGTTATTTCACTAATACTATAAAATATAATAAAAACCTTAGTCCATATCACCCCGCTTCATGGGTCATCATCCTGTCTGGATGCTTCTCTGGACACACAGAGGTACAATGTGATGGTTCAGATCATAGTCATGACAGAATGTCCCAGTCAAAGTCCAGACCTAAGTCTTATTCAGAATTTGTGACAAGACTTAAAAATCGATATGTTAAACACTCTTAAAAAGTAATACTGCATATGACTTAATTGAATTAGTTTAACATTTTTAACGCCTAAAAATATTGAGTTTATTTTCATGCCCTTAAAGAGGTTATAACAAAAACATTTTCAATTAGTGATACTGTAAGTGATATTTTCAACTACATCTGAATGAGCCACCTGAGTCAAATTACTACATTAATTAAGTAAATTTAAGTAAAATATTAAGTGAACCAGACTGAAAAGCAGAGAGGAAAGTATTAAAGGAAATAGATAAGTTGGGACACACGCAGGCTGCAACTGCAAAATTACCTTCTAAACATGTTTTAGCTTTTAGTACTTAAATTTACTATATTTGACATTATTCAGTTAAAAAAAACACAATATGACCAATATATCACAGAACATGAAAAATGTTACATAATTGTTCATATAGAAAATTACATTTCTTTCTAGATTATCTATATCTGTCGTCCAGAAATGAAATGAAACAGCCCAGCTAACGTCAGTGATGCATGAATGACAGTTTTTTACACCTAAATATTTCTCAGTTTTGTATTTTCCTTTTTCTCTCATTCTAGCAGCAGACTTTTAGGGTGTTTTTCATTCTCTCTATTCTTCCTTTCCTTTCCCTCCATCTTTCTCTCTTCTTTTTCATCTCAGTGTTCATTACATTCGAAAAAAAAAAAAAATCAATTTCCAACAAAGTTTTACATCAGATCTTTTCTTAAAATAATGGCCTAAGTCATTTTTGTTAAAAGTGTTTTCTCTGTCCAAATCATCTTTGGGTAAAAATAAATAAAAACAAAAAAAAAAGAACTTTTTGGCAAAAAGTAAACCTGTGTGCGTGTTGACAGAATACACACACACAATCACATAAACAAATAAAAAATTGTGTTTTCAGTCTTCTGTCCAGTCTTTTATGTCAGACTGGACAGTCCTTCCAGTCTGACTTAAAATCACATCATCTTCCACTTCCTTCCATTAAATATACTGAACTTTGTATTTGCAATGTAACAAAATGTGAAACAGTCAAAGACTTGTGAGTCATTTTTCTCAAACCAGAGTTGAGTCACGTCTCTTGTGTTTCAGGGTCAGAGCGACCTGCTGCGTGGAGCTAAGATGGACTCCCTGGACGCCCTGCGGCAGCTGGCTCTGGCCTGCGAAGCCTGCGGACTCACCTCCTCCTCCTCCTCCTCTTCCAACAGCTTCTCCACCGCCGAGCTGCACTACTCCTCCCACCCAGCGTCGGGTCGCCGGAGCAGCACTCATGGCAACGGACGCGTCTAACACCCGCATCTAAACACTCCGACGAAAAGAAACTCGTGAAGGACCCGGGGTGGGGCGGGGTTTATGCTTTGTGGCGGAGTATCCCTTTAAGCCATGTGGTAGACTGAAGCCTTACTGTGGTGGTGACGGGCCGGCCAGCAGGGGGCACTCACAGAGGTGGAGCGGTGATCAGGTCAGGGTGTTGCAGATGAATGTAGAGCGGCTCCAGATCTACCTGTGTGTCCTCATTGTGCTGTCAGTGTGAGAACTGAAGACTTTCACTGCCCAACTCATTCGCTCCCCGGTTTCTGCTTTTGTCGGTAGCTGGACCGGCAGTTGATGCTTAACACCGAGAACAAAACCCAGTTACCGACATCAACATTAACCTTTAGCCACATAACTAACCCTCTCTGTCCTGTTAGGATTCCACTGAAATGAAGGCGAAGCTTTCAGGTTGACAGTGCCTTGCAAAAGTATCCATGTTCCTGCTTTGCCACATTCCAGCCACTCGGACGCGTTCTGTCGGGATTACACCAGACAGAGCAACACAGGGTGAAGTGGAAGCGCAAACATTCAAGGTTTCAGATCCAAAGTGTGTGTTGGTGTTCAGTTCAATGTTGAACCTTTGGCTACATCTTAAAGTCTTCAGCGGTGTGTCTCTACCAGCTTCAGGCATCTAGACTGAAATTATTCTCTATTTATTTTTGCAAGATGCATGAAGCTCAGTCAGATCGGATGTCTCACTAAAAGAAAACATCCAATCCACAAAGCCATGTTTTATCATGTGGGCGGTGTGTTTAGAGTCATTTACAGTGTGGGGTATCAGAGTACTGATCATAAAGGCATACATTTGCAAGGTACTATATATATGTATATTCTCCTAAGCATTATGTAACATATCAAGAATCACTAACAAGGTTTGGAGAATAACTGAAATTTACCAACAGGCTGTGAAGGCATCATCTGGGCTGCTGGTGGATCAGTCCACCTCTTCATGGAATCATTTCGTGGTTAGCCAGAACTGCAGACCTCCATGTGTGCTGCAGTGTGTGTGTGTGTGTGTGTGGATGGTGTGTTACCTCCTTCCGTGTTTCTGGACCCGTGAGCCGACGTGACTCAAACAGAGCCAACACGTGGAGATGCCTGCGTCTTTTTAATGCGGTAACGTTTCTACTCTTATATTGTTGTGCTTTAACCAAACTCGACTCAGAACCAAACTGAACCTCACTCTAACTCGCCTCTGTGGACCAAATGATCGTCACATGCCAAAACTAGAGAGTCGCAAAGAAAACAGTGAGAGGACGATGTGTCCAAAGTGCGGAGCGGGAATAAATTATGTGCCGTTCCCCGACATCAGTTCAGTAACGGTACAAACCTGACCTTCCAGCGCACGGAGGTGGTGCAGATGGGCGCCTTTTTGAAGTTTCTTAAAGACAGAAAATGTTAAGTGTACACAAAAATTGTTTTATTAGGCTTTTTTCTGCCTTTACAAACATACAAACATCCAACGACGTTCTTTTATAAAAGTTACATACTTCATGTATAAAACTGTGGTATATAACTTTTAGAAAGGAATGTTTTTTTTTACTTATTTGTTGAAGCTACCTCTATGATCTGAGACAGACGATGTGTGAAAAAAATCATTCTCTGCCTTCTCCCAGTACTAACAACAGAAAAACACCACTGAGCCAGAAACAACCAATCAGAGCCAGGAGGAGGGTCTCAGCGCTGCCAATCACTCTAGTGCTCAGGCCCTCCCCCTTGCTCTTTGCTAAGCTATATCTGCTTCATCACAACAGAGCCTGCCACCAATGCTAAGGCTGCTTATCATGACCTCTAGTGATGGCGGATAAAGAGTTTTTCTGTAACAGTACGTTGTTTTTCCACCATTACCACACTGAGCAGCGTACAGGAGGGTGATTGACAGCACTAAGCCCCTCCTCCCGGCTCTGATTGGTTGTTTCTGACCAGAGGTGGTGCATTTTTACAGACCACAAAAGTAGCACTGGGAGGACACAGATTTTTTCACAGATTATTTGTCTCATAACATGACATGGTGACAGTTTTAATGAATATGCAAAAAATAAAAATAAAAAAAACATTTTGCAAAGGTTAAATACTGTAGCTTTAGGGGAAATGTAATCATGTAAAACATGATTACATTACTATCGTGCAAGTTCAAATGGTGGAACTGAAAATATTTTCTGGGAAGACATTGGGTTCGTTTCAAACGGTCGCTCATGAAGTCGGTGACATTTCAAAGCAGACGATTGTTTTTAACCCCTGGGCTAAAACGAACACCCAGGATGACCGGCGCTCTCTCCATGGCCTCGTCACCACATGAGCTCAGCAGAGACTGAGCTCATGTGCTGACTCACAGCCAGCACATGACTCTGACCTGATAACGTGTGTGTCTGTGTGTGTGGAGGAAGCTTTTTAACCCTCCCGCGGACCTAAGAGACGGGATCCATTTGACATCGCGAGCTCTTTACCTTGTGCGCGGTCCAGCGGGGCGGCACTGACTCCGCGTGCGCTTTTACACATCGCCTCCTGTAATTCGCGCCAAGACGGCGAGGAGGGTTAAAGCAGAAAGCACACAACGGAGGCAGAGCAGAGGTGACAGCAGGGAGAAGGCGATGGAACTCACTCCGGATTAACTTCTGCTGGGTTGTGTTGGTCTGCAGGTGGACCTGCAGGGCTTCATAATTGGCTTTGAGCGGTAGACACAGTGACAGCACCTGCTGGTTCTGGTCTATTAATACCATCCTGACTCACTGGAGGCCTGGGGTCGTGCGCTCGTGCAGCTGCGCTCGCGTCCGCCGTGATTTCCGGCTGGCAGCCGCTGCCGCGTTTATTTGCTCTCCGACCCAGCGAAGCGGACAAGTGTTTGGGAGACCTCCACTGAACCCGGCGAGGCGAGGCGGCTTTCCAGGAGGACGGGAGGCTTCTGGAGCTCACGCAGAGCTGTTCGTCTGCAGTGTTAACCTTCCATGTTGTGCTGGAGGCGCCCTCTGGTGGAAAACGATGGTGGTTCACCTTCGCCTCGGGGGGGGCGGCGAGGGAAGATGTGTGACTGCCGGGGGGACAGTAATTGGAAAATTCCCAGTTGAGGTAGAGCTCATTTTCAGTCATTTTTCAGTTTAGAGACAGGAGAAGCAAAATGAAGTGTGACAAGTAAGAGAGAGAGAGAGAGCTCAGTGTTTCAGTAGAGACAGGTACCGAGCAGCAGAGCCCGTGAAATGAATGGCATCCAAAAACATTGAGATCAATGATTTCTGGTCTGTTTTTCATTAAGTTTCAACCTACTCATACTAATTTTACCTCATGTGAAAGAATAGTTATTTTTATTTTTTACCTGAAGCAGATTATACAGCTGCATTTTGCTATTAGCATTACAAACCGCTCATCGTCTGTATTCTCTTGAGAACATGGACCGTTCCAAACCAAGCCTGTTATCTGCTGAAGGAAGCTCAGTGTCAGTTCACCAATATGGACGCCCAAAGAAGTCATGCTGAAGTTCATGCTGTGGACTTGGTAGCTACCAGTCAGACCTGCGTTGTGTAGCTGGCGGTCGGAGAGACGGTGAGGGAAAGAGCAATGGAACAACAAAACTGAGAAGAAATGCAAAGGCTTGGTGTGTTTTTGGGAAGAGGTTGAAATAAGTGGAAAAAAACCTTTTAAATTAGTTTTATCAGTCTGAGGTCCCAGCAGTCCCAGCTTGCTTATGCTCACTTTACCAGCATTTTATGTTCTGATCCGACTCTTTCACCCCCTGGCTCCACGGCACATCAGAACTCGTATCAAACAGAAAAAAAACATAAAGCAAAATTATTAGAATAACCAAATGATTTCTATATGTCTTTGTCGTATTGCAAATTTCGTGGGTTTTGGAGCAACTGAAGGATATACATTGGTCAGCCAACGACAGCTGTTCAGTGGAGGGACGTCATGTTCTCACCGACGCACTGAAGCGCCTCGGTGACGGGTAGCTGTGCAGCCAACAGGGTGAACCTAATGTGAACCTAATGTGAAATATCTCCGGTCTCCATCATCGAATTAACCGCTTTTGGTAAAAACCGGTACATTTCTGCAACTCTTATCCGTAGCAGCCAGAATTATTGCACTCCACCAGGAGTGGACGCTTGGATCTGCCATAGTGCAACACAATATCCGTTGCTGGCGTAGCTACCAACAGACATGTTCCAGGGTGTGATGTCGCCTGGCGTTTCCCTTTTAATCGTGCCAAGACTGTGGTGCCACAGTGGCAGAGAGCTCCTAATCCGAACGACCAGTCGATGTTGTGCTCTGTTGTATCAGTTCAGAATGACCAGCCATAGTTCAGGGTGAATACACTTTAAAATCAGCTAATTCTGGTTGGTGAATCTGTAGTTTTCTGTAGTTTTCAAACTTTGGTTAGCTTAACTTTTCGTGTGGCTGCTGTATGAAAGGCAGACCGAAGACATCTGTAGCTACTTTGACCATAAATTCACTCAAAGTCTTTGTTTTCTCACACAGACAGTGGGCTACCAGTCACATGTTCTCTTTGCAGTATTTTTGATGGGAAAAAAATAAACCCTGGTCTGCAGCTGAGTGCAGTGCTTTTCTGCCTCAGTGAGTGAATATATTTCTGTTTCACCTGTAACTGACTGACGCACCCCGATCCCTGAGGCGCCTCGCTGCCGATCCGTATGAAAGCAGCAGAAACTGTGAGGTCAGTCAGGTTTTTTTTCCCACCCTGGTGAGCTTCCTATCAGCGAGATTGTTGTGTTTGCATTAATGATGTGCAGCGTTCACATCCCTCTCTGCTGGTAAAATAGGAGATATCTGTGTTCTCTAAAGCTCTACTTATACACCAATCAGCACAAAAGACGGAAGCAATTAAAGAAATACATTTACAAAATTAAGGAATAGAAACATTTAATAAATTAATAAACGAATGATGCGTAAACAATAAGCATCATGGTCTTTGTTTTTTATGAAGTTTATTCCAGAATTAAGGATCAGATTAGATAATCCTTAGCATTTCAAATCTTTCTCTATTAACTCCAGAATTGTTGACTTATGCATTTCTGTATGAAACTAGATTTTCTAACTCTTTAATTTCATTAATTTCATGAAGCCAAATACTGAGTCAAAAATATGAAGCTGCATGTCATCAGCACAGACAGAGATGCTGTAATATTGCATAATCTAACCATAGAAATTGAATACAAAAATAACCCAAGAACCCAGAGGAACCCCACATCTGGTTCAACTCCAACATTTTAATTATAAATCCAACGTTTGTGATCGGGCACGTGAACGGCAGTGCCGAGATTAAGTAACGTATTACTATGCAGTGAAGAACCTGTAGATTTGTCATTTAGGGTAGTGAGGGAGTCCAGTCTCGGGGCTGTTTTAAGCCGAAGACATTTACAGACAAAAATGCATTTATTAATTAAAACAAAACTACTTGGCCTCTGCCAAAAATGTTAGATTAGATGTGAACCTGTCTCTCTTTATTGGGCTTCTTTAAGTGAGGTTTGATCACTGCATGTCAGACCTCACAAAAATTAGACTAATATTGATGATGTTGATCATGTTGATGGCTATTGACCTTGTTATTGTGCTGGAAAATGCAAATCTGTTCTCTCACAACACACACACACACACACACACACACACACACACACACACACACACACACACACACACACACACACACAGACAGATGGGAAGCACATCAGGCTGAGTGTTGTGAGGATGAGATCGGGGTGCCGCAGCCTCTCTGTTAGCCGCGTGTCTTCTGGACTCGCTCTGATTGTGTTCTTCAATGTGCTGTACGACGACACATCTCTGTGCAGACTCGTGCTCTAATAGACTCACTGGACCGTGGTGTGTAGCTGCCATCGTGCTGTGGACCAACGTGGGTGAACTTTTGGAAATGTGTAACGGTTTTTAGTCTGTGTGTCGCCGTGGCCTCTGCAGGTGTTTGTGTCGACCCGTGTCTACTCTGCTGACCTTTAATCCAGTGTTGTTCCCTCCGCTGTTCTCACAGTTTTTTTTTTGTATAATTAAAGAAGAAAAAAGAAAAAGAAGCAAAGCTATTTATTGAAGTGTGTTTAAATGATAAATATAATGGATTAACTAGATCTTGTTTTTATTTTAAAGCTACTGTGTTTTCTATCTGATGAAAATAATCAAATATAACAAAAGTATTTATTCCAGACTGATAAGAATAAAGTTCTTTTTTTTCCTGAAGTCATCTTGTTTCCTTTCACCTCTCCGTAACGCTTCCATTCGTTCTCATTGTAGAAAGACGTTATTTAAAGCTAAAATATTTTGCCTTAAAAGCATACAATGCATATCATCATCAACTATAAATAATCAAACTAAAGTGGTTTTTAACTGATAATTTATGAAGATAAACTGGGGTTATTAAGTTTGTTTGAAAGGAGAAAGAAAATGAAATAAAAAAGACTGGTCTTAGTGCTGTCAATCACCCTCGCATGCGGCTGCTCATTGCCACCTCCAACTGCTCCTGCTACACTACAGCTTCTTTCTGATAGCAGAACTTGTATAGATGCTAAAGCTAGTTAGCCACCAGTGACAGAAGGGAAGCAGTTTTCCTGTATCGGCAAGTAGTTTCTCCACATTGACCAGCACAGACACAGGGATGATTAACAACGCTAAGACCCTCCCCCTGCGTCTGATTGTTTTGTTTTTTTGGTTGTTGTTTTTTTGCTTGGTGCATTTCTTCACACAGCAATAACAGCACAGGGAGCTGGAACAGATAATCTGTTCACAGATTATCTGTCTCATATTAAACTGTAAAAAAAAAAAAAAAATTATTATATAAAGGTTACATAATGTAACTTTAACAGCAGTGTAGACTGTTGAGAGCCACTTTTACTTAAGAGTATTAAATCTAAACAGATAGATGGAGAGTAAAGGAAGTAAAGACAACAGAGGAAAATAAACTATGAACTATAACTGTTTATTTTACAGACACTGTAGTTTATATATTCATATGTTAGGATTGTATTAATGTCCTCAGACGTTTCAGAGCAGTGGTACGTGTGGTTTGTGTTGGTTCTGCTGTGTTTTATGATTGATTTATACACTAGGCAGTCCAGACTGATATCTTCTCCACTAGAATAACTCTGCCTGATGTAACCGTGTCTCACCAGGAGGGGGAGCCAAGGACTGAGTTTTTAAATAGTATCGACCATTCAACGACATGTATATTTTGGGAATGTTAGAGGATATATAGATACACTCAAGGTACAACATGCAAACTGTGTCCTTCAGGCGTAACTTAAACCAAAAGTGAAAAACTTAAAATAATGATTTAATTTGACCAACATGTTTCTTCTTACTGGAAGTAATAGAAATATTTTTAATTGCCCCAGCAGGATTGATCTTATTGAAATCTGATACAGAATGCTTGTTTTTGCACAGAGACCTTCTGACCTCAAAGACTTGGAGTTCTGGTAATAGCAGTGGTAACATGCAACGAGCTTGCCAGCACTTGATCGCTGTAAAGTCAAGGAAGGCTTTCACACCGATTATTGAGAAGGATGTAAATTATTTTCAGTGATTAACTGTTTAAATTGCGATCGAATGTAAACAAGAACAGAGTTTTTCTCAAAAAATGACGCCTCCTGCATGTAGTTTTATATTTCCAGAAGTGTCTGTGCCATTTTCTACCAGAAACAAACGACGACAAAATTCAAATCTAAATCTGAATTTAAATGATGTTTTATGTAATATAATACAATACAAACAGCTTTCAGGGGAAATTCAGGAAGTGGAATAGCTGTGTATATATTATTATTTCTGTCATCAAAACGTCTCCATAAAAATGTCAGTTACATATTTTATGAATGTACGTAGATGAAGACATTTTGCTACATGTAATAAATTACATGAGCGATGACTACTGAAAGGAAAGCAAAGAAAAACATGAGTAGTAATTATGTCTTTCTAATGTTTTCCTCTGTTACTAATTTTAAGTAAAAACAACAGAATCCCATGATGCTCTGTGAAGCACACGTCACCAAACAATGGTTTAAATCCACCAATATTTATAAAACCATGGCGTGTCGAGGACATTCCATCAGTTTCTGATGACAGACGTATTTTTGCCAATAGAAAGGTCACTCTGCTAGAAAAAAATAAAATAAAATAACTTTCAAAAAACTGAATCTCAAATAATAATAATAAAAAAAAAATCATGTTACTGGATGTCTTGAAAGCTTTTCTGTGATGTGATTTATCTGAGCCTTGTAATCCAAACAGTACAAAGTGATATGAAGTGCCACTTAATGAGAAACACCAATGGGAGGTTGTGTGACTCTGGATGTGCAGCTGTGATTGGTTCATTTAGCCTAAAGCACAAAGCGGCATCAAATCAGATGAACAGATCATCTGTCTCATACCATGTTGTCATGACATGGTGACAGTTTTAACAAATATGTAAAGAACTTTTTTATATTAAAGTTACATCCTGCATCTTTAAGTACAGTACTCAGTAACTTTGCTTGGCTACTGCCCACTTCTTGGCCGTTGGCTTCAAGTTGGGGTCCCTGGTCCTGTTTGGTCCTGTTGGAGGAGCAATGAGGGACCAATCAGATGCATCTCCTTGTCTCTAAAATCAAATGAGGACATAAACATGTGGATGTGAGCAGATGTATGGTAAATCCTGGGCATGGTGACCTATCAGTCAGTGTTTGTGATGGCTGAAGGCCGGTTCTCTCTCTCTCCCTGCCTCCTCCTCCTCCTTCTCCCCCTCAGGAAGTGTCAGCCAGCAGATGGGAGGTGATGGAAGTGTGTGGTAGTGTAGGCGGCGACATGACGAGCTGTCAGGCCTTAATGCATGCCAACATCTGGAGGTTGTTGGCCACGTCACTTCAGGGTCCTCTAGCCCCGGGCCACGAGGCGCCCTGAGGGACGCACACCAGGGGCCGAACACGGGCCCCCGAGACGGGGAGCCGCAGCAATCGTGGCTGCCTGCACGGCATCGCCTTCAGCGTCAGGCGGAAGACGAGGAGAAGAAGACGGTGGTGGGAATAATACCTAACTTAGCAGCAACCCAAAAGTGTCAGAGAAGAAACTTGTCTAAGTGGGTCATGATTGTGTGTGTGTGTGTGTGTGTGTGTGTGTGTGCGTGCTGTAAGTCTATCAGAACAATACATTTAAAGTCTGCGTAACCCCCCTTTACGTCTTTGTGTAATTATCACAGTAAACAGCTGCAAATAGTCCATCATAAGACATCCTGTGTGAGCGGGAGGCGAAGGCGGGCGGGCGGCGCAGCGGGGTGACACAGACCGTTAAAACCCTCAACGCCATTGAGGCACTTTGCTATTAGCGCTTCACGCTCGCCTCTAGCATCCAAGAAGCAAGTGCCTCTTCTGTTTTAATGACAGCCCTCACCCAGAGGTAATTTCACAGTGATTAAGGCAACGGGGGAAAAAAATCCCATCTTAAAAGTCTCTAAATTGCATCTTATTTATCCACCTTTTAACTAACTACAAAAGGCAGACAGACAATGGCACTGCATGGTTCTACCTCTCCTGGCGAACAATTATACCTCAGACATTATCTGCTTCATTGTTGGTTATTAAATATGGCGCCCTGGAGATGACGCAGAGTCAGACCTTTGATGGAAAAGTTAAGATGAAGGAAATTAGCTTGCGTGAACTTTTAGAAAATACATTTATTTTTCTTTTTGCTTCACAATAAGCGGCATCATGCCAACAAGCGCTCTGACCAAACCTGCTGCCTTCGCTGCAACCAGAGAACAACAGATTCCATTTCGTCAATCAGAAGTGGCTGAGGTTGGACAGATTGCCATGAAATGTATTGCACATGCTTTTCATGGTTGATTGTATGTGATCTTCTTAATTTCCCAGACTAGTGATTTTACTTGAGGGTAATCTGGATGTGATGGAAGACCCTTCCATCTTTATTCATATAGCACCTTTTAAGATACAAATGACAAAGTGCTTCAACAAACAAAATAAGAAATGCACAAGACAAATTTAAACACAAAGCAGATAAGAAAATGGATGTGACTGGATCTCCGAAGTTCCTGGAATCACCTGATGTCTTGGTTCTGTTGACGGTCTGACCCACATGAACGATGTTGTCTGGAGAAACAGCTGATTTGAAAAGGCTCAGTGTAGGAAGACGGACCTTTTAATCCATACGTCTTTAACAAACGGGTTCTTGAATCTGGGAGGAGATAAAAGAGGAAAAGGTATGTCAACAGTTTGGGAGTATTTTGGATATTTAAAACAAACAAATAAAAAAAGAATAATCAGCGATACTGACTGATACTCATTGCTTGTTTTTAAGATTTTTTTTTTTTTTTTGCTCTAGTGGCCTCTATATGACAGTGGTCAGACAGGAAGACGGTCAGAGGGAAAACATGTGGCAAAGGTCGGCCGGGACTTGAACCTGCGACGGCCGCTTCCAGAACCAGGGCCTCCATATGTGGGTCACACGGTTTACCCCTCCACACGTTTATAGCTTTAATTTGCTCATCCTGATAATAGAACCACATCCAGAGATGTGGATGCAATGTGGCCGCGTCAACTCAGAAAGCCACAACAAATACAAAAAAATAAATCAATTCTTACCAGAATATTAACACGGTTCATCTGTCCTTGTGCCCCTTGGGATGCACACAGAACAAAACAGCAGAAATCCCTGGACTGTGTTTCTTCAAAATGAGCATTAATAACATTTTTAGTCTTCTGATTATGAGGACACAACCAGGCACACAGTCAGCTCTACTGTCTGATCCACAAAGAGTTCTAGCAGACCCTCGTTTGGTGCCAGCTGGTCAAGAACAAACGACCAGGTTAATGTGACAGGATTCAGGTTTGGGTGGACAGTTGAGTGGACTGGTGTGAAATGGGCATGACCTTTGGATAAAGGGTCCAGTCAGTTGTCATCCTGCACACGGTCATTCTTTATAATGGACTTTCTTTCAAATCCACTCCATGGTCTTTGCTGTTTTATGGCGACTCATGGTACCTCCTTGTCCTCAGGCTCCCTCTGCACATTGCGAGGAACGTTCCAGTCTTCACATGAATGGTGCCTTCTCGGCCAAAAGGCTTGGTATGTGCTGACAGCTTGGATCTTGTTTTTGGGAGCGAGTTAGCTCTTCAGGAACTGCCTCACTCTCTGGAAAGTCACATTTCCTTGTCTCCGTTGAGTTGTTGCTGTTCAACTGAGCCTTTCCTGCATAAACTTTCCCAGTGTACAGCCAGAGGTTTGGACAATATTTTCCATATGTCTTCAGTGTATGTTCTGTTTGTGATTTGTAAGAAGACGTAATGTACGTTTAGGCATTTAGATCTTAGGTCAATTCAGAGCAGGATCGACTGGAATGTCATTTATGACTGAGAGCTGCTGTTTCTTGGTGACATTACAGGTGAAAGCAAGTCTAGGACAGAGTTGCTTTCTGTCCTCTCCATCTCAGTTTTCCTTCCTTCCTTATTTTTGTTATCTACGATAATCTACGTTTAAGGCCACTACTGATCAGTCTTTCTCCTGCATGTTTCACTGTTTAAAAAAATAAAAAAATAAAAAGTCTCGAGTTGTCAAAATCACTCTAGGTTTCAACAACTTTACTGAGAAGGAGCTGATAAAACAGCCAGTAGTTTCTGCTTCGCAGGTCCATTCATTCCTGCACTGATCTCAGTGAAACAGAGACACAATCGGCTCGTTCCTTCAACGAGTTTGCCATGAAATCAATGAGGTCAAGACGACTCATCTCCGTCAAATCACGTTCTATTGTGCAAGTCGCAGAGAAAGGCGTGGATAATTACGGCTGTGAGCTGAGAAGTCCTGCCTCCCTACCTGAGCAATCAACTCTCCATCTTTAAAGTCATTGTATCATAATCACAGCCATTCACGACTCGGCAAAGTTTGAAATGTACGTCGCCGTCTCATCCTCCTGAATTATCCCCGCCTGCCCACCTCTGTTCATTTCATCTTTAACTCGATTGTGCACTTATAGACGCGTCAGCCCGTTTTACACAGAAACACTTTGTTCTGACGCTGCTCTGCAAAAACACAAAAGTACTTGTGGTCTAGTTTGCTTTGCAAATACACTATCACACTTGAAATAAAACGAAAACTAACTTAAAATTTACGCAACATACAGGAGCTTGTATTGATTCCTTAATATTGATGAAAGAGGATTAGTTCCATCGCCAGATTATTTCAATATGGCAAGACATTTTTCTCATGTTGTAAGTTAAATAATCTGCTAATAGATATAGTACTCTTTCAGAATTATTTAATAAAAACAAGCTTCTATATCTTGCTGAAAAGTTACCTATAAGATAATTTTATCTTATTTCAAGTGTGCTAAGATATTTGCACTAGAAACCAGACCCAAAATACTCAGAAGGATTTTTTTTTTTGCCGTGTGAAAGGTTTAGCCCATGGGAGCAAAACATCTGCAGTGTGTGAACCAAACACTGAGATTTTACCTTCATCTCTTCACACCTGGTTGAAAACCTACATTTTAATCGCATTGGTCTTCCTGTAGCTCGCTGCAGAGACACACGCGCGCGCGCACACGCTCCTCCAAGCTAACGTTGCTAATGTTAATAGCTTTGTGCCTCTTTAATTGGTTCCTAAACGCTGCAGGCAGGGTTCCCACTGCGTGTTTAATGAACAGGTAGCACTTCATGATTACAGCAATCTCAACCCACCACCCTGCTGCTGCAGACTGCTTTCACGCGAGCCGCCAAGCGCGCGCGCGCGCGCACACACACACACACACACACACACACACACACACACACACACACACACACACACACACACACACACACACACACCGTCCACGGCCTCCGTACGCAAATGGACAAAAGCAATTTGAGACGCTCCCGAGCGCCGCGGGACGCTGGCTAAATTAGAGACGGAGGACGAGCGGGAGCAGGAGAAGACAACAAAAGGAAAATGAGAGATGAGCGCCAAAGAAAGATGATTACTGGGTTTTGTGAGGAGAAGAAGAGATGGAATCATTTCATGGCGCGTGGCTGGAGGAGCGGTGGGCGTCAGGACGCTCTGCCTGAAGGGAGGCCGATCGGAACCAGGAGCTGCGCTTCTGTTACAAATGCGAGCGCAAAACTTTGTCGATGTTCCCCAAATGTGAAGAAAAAAAAAAACCACACACACACACAATTTCACAATTGTTTCCATTAAAACTGCAGTAGCTAAATAACTTTTCTAAAAAAAAAGAAAAGGTTTTTGTCTTATCTATTTGTAGAAACTGTCACCGTGTCACAGTTTCAACAAACTGAGACAAATAATTTGTCAAAAAAAATTTAACTCCCCTTCTCCCAGTGCTATCTAGAAACAGCCAATCAGAGCCAGGAGGCGGGTCTTAGCGGTGTCATTTTCCCTGGGCTGCTGCTGCTGCTCACTTCCCCCTCCATGCTCTGTGCTACGCTGCAGCTAGCAGATCTGGTTATGGTTGTGAATGCGTATGCTAGCTCATGCTAGTTAGCATGACCACCGTTAAATGGTAATTAACATTTTACCATTAGTAAATGTTCCTAATGAAGTTAATTGGCAGCGTTTAGAGCCTCTTCCTGATTCTGATTGGTTGTTGTTGGTCTAGTGCAGGGGTGGGCAAACCTGGTCCTGGAGGGCCTGCAACACTTAGATGTCTCCCTGGTCCAACACACTTGAATCCAATAGCTTAATCTACTCCTAAGTGCAGTCAAGTTCTCTAGAGTCCTGCTAACGACCTCATTATTTGACTCAGGTGTGTTGAAGTAGAGATACATCTAAAAGTTGCAGGAGTCCGGCCCTGGAGTTGCCCACTCCTGGTCTAGTGTGATGAAATTCTTCAGACTGCAATAGTAAGGTAGGGTAGAAGTGGAGGAGACTGATCTTTTCATTGATCTCAATGTTGACCATGTGACCCATGTGATGCGAAAAAAGTGCAGTTTTGCAAAATGCAGTAATTTAAATATAGCCGGAAAACCACCTCATCCTATTGCAAAAATTTTTCATCTAAAAATGTATTTATTTATCTATTTATTATTTAAATTAAGATGTTTCCATTAAGCACATTTTATTTTTTTTGTAATTCAAATTTGCAGATTTATATAGTCAATGGAAATGCAGTTACTGATAAGACAAGTGGTATCTTGTTTGTTTTTCCCCTGAACAGCTCTCCTTGCTTCTTTTTCCGTATTTTAGTTTTTTAACAGACTGAGGAAATATCAGTACTCTAACACACAAGTAACACACATTTTTTCTACTACACTAGAATAAAATACTAAAGTTCCACCGTTACATTATAGTAACGTTTTTGTTCATAAAAATACATCACTCAAAATGATGACATGCACATTTTGGTAGTTACTATGGAAACGTAGCAGTTTGTTAGTAAAACGGTTTTACTCTCCTGTGTAAATCAGAATATGTCAGAACTGGAATTTGGATTTATCATAGTTGGTTAAAGCAGTGATTTGGTGATAAACCTACTGAGCATGCTCAGAGAAACGGTGTGAAGGTGACCTATGGGGATGATAACTAGTAACGGCCATTTTAACGGGCTGACGACATTTGAAGCAGGTGGAACTGATCTGAATTCGGTCTTTATAACTCTCCTGTTGGTCTGTGGCTGTCACGCAGTGCGCTCTCTGAAGCTCCACTCCTCAGTCCGTTGACAAAGATGTAAGTTGACGGTTTTTCGGGGATTTTTCCCCCCTCCCCGCTGGACCCACTCACACAGAGCCAACAGCAACCTTGGTGGGTCTCATGGAAGGCCTGTATATGCGTTCGGCTGGGTGGCAAACCTCATGCTGTATATATATTTGTTCAAACTGGTGCGTGTTGTGCAGTAATCCTCCGCCGCTCGGCTCAGCCTCCCACACGTGTATATAAACAGGCCGGGCGAGGCCGTGGGGGAGATGTGATGGGTGAGGCTGGAGAGAGAGAGGGAGGCCATGCTCTGCCAGATGCCCTTTGTAAATAAGCGCAGTCCTCCGAGGGGCGCCGTTGGGCGTCCTGACTGGCCCGTCCCAGAGGACCCAATCAGGGTGTCGCCCTGGCGTAATGGGCAGTGGGAGGACGGGGTCTGGCCTCTGTGTGCCTGGTGTGGACCTGCAGTCACTGTGGCTCTAATTCATTAAAGCAGCTCTCTAATATAAACAGCCATTCATTTCACTGCCTGACACTGGGCCGCCGTCTGGACAATGTGAGGAGCCCCAATAGAACTGCCATACACTGCAGTGTGCGTGTGTGTGTGTGTGTGTGTGTGTGTGTGTGTGTGTGTGTGTGTGTGTGTGTGTGTGTGTGTGTGTGTGTGTGTGTGTCGGGGTGTGTGTGTGTGTGTCTGAGGTCTCAGAGAGCCTGCTGGTTCTGACCCAGTACAGTGAGGCAAACCAGAGGTGCCTGGTGATCTGAACGCGGGTCACAGAGCAAAACGCTAAGCTGCTTGTTTGAAAATTCCACCTTAGTGCAATTTTAAAGGGGCAGTATTATGGAAATTCAACTTTTTAAACCCTAACATCATGTTATAATGTTACTACCTCATCAAAAACGTACCTGGAGTGTTGTCTTAATTCCATCATGCATGTTTGAGAAATCCTTCAATCTCCCGTGGCAACCATTCAAGTGTGCAAAAACCCTGGGTGCACCTAGCTGCACCTTCAAGACGAAGCTCCTCCTCTGAACTGCAGTTTCCAAACTTCCTCCTCACAGAGCAGCCCTCTCCCAGTCAACTCCTTCAGACTAGCCAGCAGCAATTAGCAAAAGAAGCATCTGCTGAGCTCATTATAGAAGCTACTTCTCAGTGAAACACTGGTAAAATATTGTTAAAGGGTGAATAGAGGAGCCATTTTGTGATGACTTGCTGAGGGCGGAGTTTCAGAAAGAGCAGGAGTTTTTAAAGAGACAGAGACTCAATTTCTTTTCTTTTTTTCCTGTTTTTTCTTCCTTCTTGGATATGTATTTATTTAATTTTCCTTTGAGATAAAGTATTTTTGAATTAAGCTGATATAAGCCAGTATTAGCCCTGCTGCAGGGATAGTTAAGATTGCAGAGATGGTGGAAAAGAAGTTCCTTGCTTCAAAAGTTCGAATGTTCTTTTTTAGCCTAATGTCAAGGTGTTAAATTACTAAGCTAAATTACTTTTGATATATTTAATGTATATGGCATTGTTATAACAACTGACGGTAACATAGTTACTTGATTGTGCTACAAAATGGCACAATGTGGCTGGAAAACACATGATCCTAGTGCTCCTGAAGTACATCTCTCTGTGTTTTTGTCCACATCTGGACCTTGGCTGTACGAAACCTGTGGTCCAGCCAACACCACCAGCACCAGTCCAGTCAACACACATGATTGAAGGTAGTCCTCTGCTTTGTTTATGCTCTTTGCAGAAAGCTTAATGCACAGTAACTGTCGTGTAAGATCTCTTGGGGAGGCATGTCTGAGCAGAAAATGATGTTTACCATCTCTATTGACTTTTCAAGAAGTTTTGACAAGAAACCTGGCATTAGAAATTCCCAACTTTACTGTTGCTGAAAATGAAATGCATCTCTCTGTCCTCAAGTGGATAAACAAATTGATACATTCTGCAGAGTTTTTCATTTGATTTCTTAAATCTTTTTATATAGAAATGTACTACAACGTATAAATTAACAAATAATTTAACTGTCTCTGAAATATATATGAAAATAAACTTCTTATTGCATCTAAAATGCATTAAATTATTTCATTCAGCTTTTGATCATTTCTAGCAACAGATGCACCTGCACTGACTATTGTTAGGATTAACCGATTAATAATTGAATCGCAAAAGATACTTAATAGGAGTTTTTTTTTCTTCAGAATTTGAACCAGTTTTGATATGAACTTATTTATATTTGCTGTTTTCTTTTTTTATCTTAATTGCAAAATGTTTATAGTTTTGTACAGTTTTTATTAATTACTGCTCTGAATATGTTCTTCTTTCTGCAGATCACCTTTTTCGGCATCTGTATGCTCCACTTAATGTATTGATTATTAAATATGTCAAAGCTTATTTCAGTAATCAATTCAGTTGATTCATCACAACAATAAAGAGGACGCTGACGTCTGTTTTATTGTCTTTCAACTGAACCGTTATTATTATTTTAGTACTAAACTATAATAAATTTAAATTAACAAGGTATTACTGCCATTTAATATAAAGTTCCTGCTAATAAAAAAAAAATGAACCTGTCTGATTTTGATGTTGATCGTATAAGCAGCAAAGTTCTGCAAACCTGTGTTAAAGAAAACAGAAAGAGGTAGTTTTACAGTACACTTCAGTTTTAGCTGAAAGGAAGAACTTAGGAAGACTTAAATACATCAACGCACATAAGTTCCTAAAACCCCCACCTCCCGCTGCCTTCACCCCCCTCCACACACACACACACACACACACACACACACACACCTATACGGGTTTATATGTATTAGCAGGACAATTTTTTCAAACCAGTTTTTTGCAACATTAAACGGACACCCCTTTCCACTTATGCTAGAAAGACGTAGTAAGTTGTCAAAAATCTTGTTTGAGCTACACAACATAGATCTCACTTAAAAATTTAGATACACACATCAGAACTCAAAATATGAGAACCTGATGCAATGCTGTATTAAAAGGACAAAAGATAATGAGGTGCTTGGCTCCGCCCATGACACCAACAGTAATTATCAGGGCCAATTTTATTTATCAGGACCACAGCATACACATACAAAAAACATACAATTTATGTGCATTAAGAAGTCCAAACATGGAAATATGGACTATAACTGGTCCATATTTCTGTGCAGTGCATCTGTCATCCCATGAGATGTCTGAATCATCTAGGGAATCAGGAACATACTCCTCTTCTGATGATGTCACCTCACTTGAACTTTGTTCTGGACAGACCTGTTGATTAAAAACATATTTTGTATACATTGAAAGCATTTCAGCAAGAATATTTCGGTAACACTTTATTTGAAGGGGGGTGAATAAGACTGTCATGACACTGTCATAAACATGACAACACATGTCATGAACATGAATAAGCCTTCATGAATATTTATGACTGTTGTCATAAAGCGTCATTCGGTAAATTATGACACTTTTAATACAAAGTTGACATTATTCAAAATGTCTTTGTTATGACAACTTGACATTAACTAAGAAATCATTACTGTTTAAACTTACCTTTAATAACATGAAGATACCTAATTTTTAAAGTGTAATCAGTAATTCTTTGATAACAAATTTATATCAGTATATGAATACTGAATGATTGTTTCTAAAAAAAAAATTAAAATAAACAATGTCTACCTAATGTATGAACCTGTCAAGTTGAGTATTACACAGGATCCATGTGTCTGTGTGCATCTAAATTTAACTTTCATTCTTTTCTACCTCTAATTTCAAAACTCAGTCTTCCACATTTCTACATCTTACATGATAAGTATTATACAAGACCTGTGTGTTTGAAGAGTACTTCATATTATTTTAGTGACTTTATATAAGAATCTAAGTTGGTTGTTGGAGAGCAAAATTACCTCAGGAGGGTTGGTTGAACAGGATCCGCATACATCCATGTCACCAACCTGACACAGTTCATCTTTGGAAATTTGAAATGTAAAGAACACTCAATAAATGTGAGTTTGTTGAAAATGTAGAAAACAGTCCTCCCTATTTCTGCACCTTACATTTTGAGTATTACACAGGACCTGTGTGTATGTGCGTTTCTAAGTGTAATTTTCTATCTTTTCTACTAGTAATGTCAAAACTCAGTTTTCCAAATTTCTGCAACTTACATGATGAGCATTACAAAAGACCTGTGTGTATGTGCCCTCCTAAATGTGACTTTCATTCTTCTTTACTTGTAATTTCAATACTCAGTCCTCCCTATTCCTGCACCTTACATTTTGAGTATTACACAGGACTTGTGTGTATGTGCGCTTCTAAAAGTAATTTTCATTCTTTTCTACCTGTAATTTCAAAACTCAGTTTTTGAAATTTCTGCAACATACCTGATGAGCATTACACAAGACCTTTTTGTATGCATGCTTCTCAATGTACCTTTCATTCTTCTGTACTAGTAATTTCAAAACTCAGTCCTCCTTATTCCTGCACCTTACATTTTGAGTATTACACAGGACTTGTGTGTATGTGCGCTTCTAAAAGTAATTTTCATTCTTTTCTACCTGTAATTTCAAAACTCAGTTTTTGAAATTTCTGCAACATACCTGATGAGCATTACACAAGACCTTTTTGTATGCATGCTTCTCAATGTACCTTTCATTCTTCTGTACTAGTAATTTCAAAACTCAGTCCTCCTTATTCCTGCACCTTACATTTTGAGTATTACACAGGACCTGTGTGTATGTGCGCTTCTAAATGTAGCTTTCATTCTTTTATATGTGTAATTTCAAACCTCAGTTCCCCCCTTTTATGCAGCTTACATATCAAGTGTTACACAAGACTTGTGTGTTTGAACAGTACTTAATATCATATCAAAAACTCTATTTTAGAAAATAAGTTGGTCGTTGGAGACCAAAATTACCTCATGAGGGTTGGTTGAACAGGATCCGCATGAATTCACGTCACCAACCTGACACGGTTCATCTTTGGAAATCTGAAATGTAAAGAACACTTACTGAATATGAGTTTGTTCCCAATTTAGAAAACAGTCCTCCCTATTCCTGCCCATTACATTTTGAGTATTACACAGGACCTGTGTGTATGCGTGCTTCTTTATGCAACTTTCATTCTTCTGTACTTGTAATTTCAAAACGTAGTCCTCCTTATTCCTTCCCCTTACATTTTGAGTATTACACAGGACCTGTGTGTATGAGCGCTTCTTTATGCAACTTTCATTCTTCTGTACTTGTAATTTCAAAACGTAGTCCTCCTTATTCCTTCCCCTTACATTTTGAGTATTACACAGGACCTGTGTGTATGAGCGCTTCTAAATGTAACTTTCATTCTTTTGTACATGTAATTTCAAAACTCAGTCCTCCCTTTTTATGTGGCTTACATATCAAGTATTACACAAGACCTGTGTGTTTGAACCGTACTTAACAGTCATCCCCAACCACAGGACCGCGGAGTAGTACGAGTCTGTGGACCAATTGGTACTGGGTCGCACAAGAAAAATATTTACATGTTACGTATTGTCTGAGTCTGGAGGATCCATTATTTTGAAAACCCTTTAACTGGATTCTCTCGGTTACGTCTTGTGCGGCAACATTGAGCCCACAATGAGTAAGAAAGCGATGTCTTTGGAAAGTTTCTTTGGAAAAGCGGAGAAAGACCACAGACAGGAGAGTGGATTTATCCTGAACCTGTAGGTGACTCCCATGTTCCAAGCCCACTCTGCATAATATGCACTGGCTTACTAATGAGGCAATGAAGCTTCAAACTGCTTTGCCATTACACACCAAGCACCCTCTGCATTGGGTGTCATCGTTTCCCAGGTGGGATCATCTCATTGCAGAGAAACAAGCTCAGGACTCCCATTAATTTATAGTTGTGAGTTAAAATTTTCATGAAAATAAATGTTCGTTTTTGTGGCATATTCAAATCTTATTTTGAAGGGATGTGTGAACGTTGCCAGAGCGACCAGAGTCTGAGAGCATTATGGCAGTTATCGAGACGAGAGAAATAGAGCTTGTAAGTCTTAAGTCTGGTTCACACGGCATGATTTTAGGATTCAGACGATTTTCCAAACTTCTGTGACCACAGAGCTGATAAAAGTACAACAGGTTCGTGTGTCCAGCCACATAACAGGAGCAAATCTTGCCATGTGAGCAGGCTTTAGTACAAAATAATGTCACGTTAATTTAATGGATAGCTGAAAAGTTACCGGGTTTATCAACTGTGGTAGCAATTTTGCTCCAACTCCACTCCTCATCATTTCTATGGATATTCTTTGTACGAAATGCTGAATAAACATTCATGCCATTTCCACATATCTTCGATGTCCACCGGACTCATTTGTGCATGTCTGCTCAGCTCTTTGGGATTCCCCTCCATGAGCTACGTCACCGCGCTTTCTGATTGGCTACCTGTCAAGTTCAACAGGTTGAGTTCTAGCTCCCAATCAAGTAAAAACCCTACAAGTTGCTAGAATATGCCTGATTTTAGATCAGAGCAGTCCCAATGTTCCAACGACTGGATGCGATCATGCCACAGATGGCAGGATGAACAGTTACAATTATCGTGAGCAACGTTCTAAGATTGCTGTAAGGGGAAATTAAGGGTAAAAAAAGAACCCGAGCCTCAGAAAAATTGCCAAGTCTTGACCGGTCCGCGGTGATAAAAAGGTTGGGGACCACTGGTACTCAATATAATTTCAAAGACTTTATCTTAGAAAATAAGTTGGTCGTTGGAGACCAAAATTACCTCTGGAGGGTTGGTTGAAATCTGAAATGTAAAGAACACTCACTAAATGTGAGTTTGTTCCCAATGTAGAAAGCAGTCCTCCCTATTCCTGCAGCTTACATATTGAGTATTACACAGGACCTGTGTGTATGCGTGCTTCTCAATGTAACTTTCATTCTTCTGTACTTGTAATTTCAAAACTAAGTCCTCCCTATTCCTGCACATTACATTTTGAGTATTACACAGGACCTGTGTGTATGCATGCTTTTCAATGTAACTTTCATTCTGCTGTACTTGTAATTTCAAAACTCAGTCCTCCCTATTCCTGCACCTTACATTTTGAGTATTACACAGGACCTGTGTGTATGCATGCTTTTCAATGTAACTTTCATTCTGCTGTACTTGTAATTTCAAAACTCAGTCCTCCCTATTCCTGCACCTTACATTTTGAGTATTACACAGGACCTGTGTGTATGCGTGCTTCTCAATGTAACTTTCATTCTTCTGTACTTGTAATTTCAAAACTCAGTCCTCCTTATTCCTGCACCTTACATTTTGAGTATTACACAGAACCTGTGTGTATGCGTGCTTCTCAATGTAACTTTCATTCTTCTGTACTTGTAATTTCAAAACTCAGTCCTCCTTATTCCTGCACCTTACATTTTGAGTATTACACAGGACCTGTGTGTATGTGCGCTTCTCAATGTAACTTTCAGTCTTCTATACTTGTAATTTCAAAAGCCAGTCCTCCACTTTTATGCAGCCAACATATGTAGGATTATACAACACATGTGTGTTTGAACAGTACTTCATATCATTTCAATTACTTTATTTTAGAGAAAAAGTTGGTCGTTGGAGACCAAAATGTGCACTTCTAAATGTAATTTTCATTCTTCTATACTTGTAATTTGAAAACTCAGTCCTCCCTTTTTATGCAACCAACAAATCTAGTACTACACAACACCTATGTGTTTGTACTCTACGTAATGTCATTTCAATTACTTTAATTTAGAGAATAAGTTGGTCATTGGAGACCAAAATTACCTCAGGAGGGTTGGTTGAACAGAATCCACATGCATCCATGTCACCAGCCTGACACAGTTCATCTTTGGAAATCTGAAATGTAAAGAACACTCACTAAATGTTTGTTCCCAATATAGAAAACAGTCCTCCCTATTCCTGCACCTTACATTTTGAGTATTACACAGAACCTGTGTGTATGCGTGCTTCTCAATGTAACTTTCATTCTTCTGTACTTGTAATTTCAAAACTCAGTCCTCCTTATTCCTGCACCTTACATTTTGAGTATTACACAGGACCTGTGTGTATGTGCGCTTCTAAATGTAATTTTCATTCTTCTATACTTGTAATTTCAAAACGCAGTCCTCCCTTTTTATGCAGCTAACATATCTAATATTACACAACACATGTGTGTTTGAACAATACTTAATATCATTTCAATTACTTTATTTTAGAGAGTAAGTTGGTCATTGGAGACCAAAATTACCTCTGGAGGGTTGGTTGAACAGGATCCGCATGCGTCCACATCACCAACCTGACAGTTCATCTTTGGAAATCTGAAATGAAGGGATGTACACTGAATGAGTCCATACTTCTCAATAGAAAAATGAAGTCCACCTACTGTATGTGCTTGTCCACTTCTTGTTTTCAACTATAATGAAACCCTGTACTACAACTTGACATATCCTTCAAATATGTCTTCAGTGCTACTTGAATGATTTTTGATAGTATTTTCACACTTATAAGCACCTTTCTTCTCCATGGCCAGTCAAAATCACCATAATTATAAGTGATTTCTTCCCCTGGACCAATATATTTGAGTGCAAATAAACAGATGAGGTCTTCCATCCACTCTTTTAACTTTCATTTTGCTGTTTGGGTTCATCTGATCATTTACCAGCCTCCCCAATCATCCATCCTCTCTGGCAACATCAACACTAAAATATTAAGTATGAAAATAAGAATAATTATACCATGCAAGGGAAAGGATTTTGCATATTTGGTGTTTGCATGTCAGAAGGATATTCCTCTACCAACTAAAACTACTTTTACTGATGAAGCTGAAAATGTTTACATCACTGTATTTAGATGTAAAATAAAAACACAACAACCTTGAAACAGTCGCATACCAAAGCTTTTGTCCATTGAAGTTGAAATCAAACATAAGAACCTCGAGTGTATCATGGTAAACTTTCAGTCGGTTTTCTTGTTCCTTTCTACTTATGACTTCTCTGTACTCAATAAGGAAATCTGCTTTTTGAACACACCCCAACCTGTAGGTACACATAACAAGTAGGATAAACTTTAAACAATGCAGATATATCAAATAGTAGCAATTGAAATTAACATTTTTCTAAATCAGTTAATTGATCTAATTGGATGTCTTTCTGTGGTTACTTAAACATTTTTTGTCAACTGAATGCAACTCATTATTTTGTACTTGTAATTTCAAAACTCAGTCCTCCATATATTTGTTGAGGACAGTTACAAGTACCTGGGAATACCACAAGCATACATACGCTTCTATTGTATTTTGAGCAGTTGCTTGTCTCCTTCGGAATAAGAAAGATGTTCTGATTATAATGATCATCGATCATGATCTATGCTAATAATGTGCAGTATAAAAATAGTTTAAAAGTGAAAAAGTAAAACAAAAGAAAAAAAATGATCATTTAATAAACTCTGGAATCCTGTGCATAATATAGTCACAACTCACCTTTAAATGAATTGAGGTATTTTACATCAAATCCTTCATCTTCACCTAAGGAGCAATAACTGGAATCATGTTTGCTCTCTGAGACCTTGTTGTTGACATCTCCTGCAAAGATCAGAGAATACAACATGATACTGTACACCAGGGGTGTCAAACTCCAGGCCTCGAGGGCCAGGGTACTGCAACTTTTAGATGTTTGTCTGGTTTAAAACACCTTAAGTATATGACTGAATTAGCTTCTCAGTGCAATCAAGTTGATGACCACCCCATTTTATCCAGCCATGTGGCATCAGAAACACATCTAAAAGTTGCTGGACACCAGCCCTTAAGACCTTGAGTTTGACACCCCTGCTGTACACAATATGATTTGATGTTATTGTATGTGAAAATGTACTGAAGTACACAGTACTACATAATTGACTTTCTATTGACAGATTCTCAAAATCTTCAAATATTAAAACATTATCTTAATACTAATGATTATTACCTAGGATCATTTGTGCCTGTGAAATAATATCACTCACTGATATACAGAAAATGACCAAATACAGTTTTATCTAATTCTGGAGTGAGCCACCTTCCCTTTAAACTCTGGTACACTGACTAACATGGTTGGTAATTACTAGCTAAAATGCTGCAAATCAAATGCTTTGGTGTATCCAAGCATCAAGTAACCTACAACATTCAGCAAAATTTCAAAACTATATGTACTTAAATGTCTTAAGAGATTCTGTATGAGTCTTACCTCTTTCTCCACGCAAAACAAATGAAACAAGTTCAATTAATACTAATGGCTTGCACCTGGACTTGACGGATTGTACCACGTTGACAGAGGAGGAGGGGTACAACAAAATGATTATTCCATTTTGTTTCTGAAGCACACAAGGTCTGATTTTTTTCAGGAACAAGAAAATTTTGAGTAATATTTTGTAACTTTCATTCAATATTTCAAAGTTAAATAGTTTATCATACATTTTTCTTTAATTAAGAGGCAACAGTTAGATGGTATCTCCCACCAGCAATGTTGTCACTTCCTTTAATCATTTCTGTTCAATCAATTAATCATGTTTATTTGTATAGCACATTTCAGCAGCAGGGCAGTTCAAAACACTTTATATCATAAAAACAAAAACTGTTGTCTAATGGCAGACACAACACCTGCAGAAAAAGATTGGCTGATGTACCTGCCAATAGACAATTTAGACTACCTAGACAATCTGCATGTATGCAGAGTAGAGACATTGAGATAACGACAAAATATCAATCTTTAAATTTTTGTCTTAACAGTAACATAAATAATCATGATATTTTTGGCACTTTAAATATTTTTTAAATAAACGATTTTTATTTTTATATTTCTAATTCTGTATTACTCCATGACTGGTTATCCCTTCTTTCAAATTCAAAAATACTTCATTGATCCTTGGTCTTCACAGTATATTAGCAGTTCCCAAAGGTGTGCTTCTCTGTATCAAGAGGTCTGATCTATCTCCAGGTATTTGTTTGAGCCAGTCTTCCAGTTTAGGGGTCATTACCCCAAGGGTTTCAGTGACCACAAGCACTACTGTTGCTTTCACCTTCCACATTTTTTGTAATCTCCTAAGACCCAAACTCTCACATGGAGTGCATTATTAATTCATCTATGGGCTGATTGGGACCTAATGATTCCAAAAACAAAGAATTATTGTTTTACATGATATGTGGACAACATTTTTCTCAGAAAAATACTTATTCATTTTAAATCACCATGTTTAGCACCATGGTAAATATATGCAGTTGCTAACTTTTGTAAACTTACACAACAAAAGAAACACTGAACATCTTGAGTCTAACCTGTAATGTGTTATAATCTTCCACCACCACCAAGTCATAAAATAATGGCCTAACATGTGGACACCAGACCCCATCTAGAGCAAAATTTAGTATTGTGGACTAGACAGCCCAAAATAAGTCAACCACTCAAGTTCTAGGAGGATGATGGGGTTTTTTAGCCTTTGGTATTTCTCTAGTTTTTTTCTGTACCTTCTGTTCATTCAGGATAGCTACATCATAACAACTGCTTTGCTCTGCTGCTCAATGATCACCATGTTCAGTTGGTTTGCTTTTCCCATTTTGTCTTCCTGTATATGGAAGGCCCACAGGATCTTAGCTTGTTCGTTTTCTACCACTTTGTGTGGCATTTCCCATTTTAACGAGGTGTGTTCAAGGTTATATTCCCTTCAGATGTTTCTTCACACTATACTGGGTACTTGGTTGTGGCGGTTGTGGTTCTGTCATTGGACTTGCCTTACTATTTGTACAGTGGCTTTCTAAAGTATCCATAGCCCTTGAACTTGAATTTCCAGTTTTGTCACAACTGGAAATATATTTTCACAGAATTTTATGGGAAAGACAAACACAAAGTGGTATATACTTGTGAAGTAGAAACAAAACTAAACATGATTCATAACAGTTTTTACAAATAAAAGCTAAAAAGTGCGGTGTGCAAAAGTGTTCAGCCCCCTTTCCCTGAATGCAGCCAATTGCCTTCAGAAGTTGCCTGATGACTGCAAATGGTAAAAAAATTCAACTCCTCTATGACTGCCTCAAAAGTTGGCTAAGAGAATATTGGGGAACAAACAGCATCATGAAGTCCACGGAACACACCAGACAGGTCAGGGATAAAGTTGTGGAGAAGCTTAAAGCAGGCTTAGGCCATCTCACAGAGTACTGTTCCACGAATCATCTGGAAATGGAAAGAGCAAATCACACAGCTGTGAACCTACCAAGAAAAGGCCATCCACCTAAACTTACAGGCTGAACAAGAAGAGCACTGATCAGAGATACAGCCAAGAGGTTCATGGTGGCTCTGGATGAAATGCAGAGATATTTCTGAAATGCAGTATAGTATAACTATTAGTCATGCTCTGCAAAAATGTGGTTTTATGGAAGAGTGGCAATAGAAAAGCCATTGTATAAAGAAAACTATAAGAAGTCCCATTTGCAGTTTGCCAGAAGCCATATTGGGATACAGCAAAAACGATAAGACAAGACCAAAATTTAACTTTCTGGGAAAAATGCAGAGCACTATTTGTAGTGGAGAACAAACACTGCACATAACTCTGAACACACCTTCCCCACTGACAAAAATGGTGGTGGCAGCATCATGCTCTGAGGGTGCTTCTTTTCTTCAGGGACAGGGAAGATTGTTAGAGTTGATTGTAAGATGGATTGAGCCAAATACAGGGAAATCTTGGAAGAAAACCTGAACACTCCTGAACCTGGAGTCTGCAAAAGACTTGAGGCTGGGGCAGAGGTTCACCTTCCAGCAGGACAATTACCCTAAACATAAAGCCAGATCTACAATGGAATGGTATAAATAAAAACATATTTCTGTGTTAGAATGGCAAAGTCAAAGTCTAGACATAAACTCAGTGGAGAATCTTTGGCAAGATCTGAAAACTGCTGTCAAGTCAATTTTATTTGTATAGCACATTTCAGCTGCAAGGCAGTTCAAAGTGCTTTACATCAAAGGACTAAAAAGTGATAAAATTAACATACATTTACCGTAAAAAAAGAAAAACATAGAAATTAAATTCAAAGTAAAATCAAAATTAAAATCATATACATTAATTATATTGATACATGTACCAATGATTAAGATTTAGAAACAACTGTAAATTGTTGTTTTTTTGGGGGTGTAGGTGGGGGGGTGTTGCCTTGATTTAAAGGAATTCAGCTGTTTTGCAGTTTTCTGTAAGTTTATTCAAGATTTATGGTGCACTGAAGCTAAGTTCTGCTTCAAAATGCTTGGTTCTGGTTCTGAGGATGCAGAGCAGACCAGAATCAACAAACTGTTAGCAGTAGTTTGGTGAAAAAAATGGCTCTCTTATGGTTTATATTTATTTTAATCCACACACTTATTCCACACACGTATTATTCATAATATTTTAAATAAAAAATATTTGATCAAAAATATATATTAATTTCTGTATATTTTTAGGTGCCACATACACCTTTTGTCCAATGTAAGGTTGGACAAAAGGTTGGGTTTAGGCATCCAACTAACCTTTATAAAATATTCAGTCTTATAGCACAGAGTAATCATATTTCCAACTCATCCCCAGTGTAAGAGTTGGCAATTTACACACAATTCATGTGTGTAAACAGCGACGTGAATTAGAAAGACACTGTAGTAATTAGCGGGACCTTCCGGCAGACAACCAATCAGAACAAGAGCTTGTGTGAATATTCATAAGGTCCTGCTATTACACAGAGTTGCCACCGGGGGCACTGTGGCGATACACAAATTATACACAAAATCTGGTTTATGTGTATTAAACGGACATCTCGTTTTTTTTGCATTTTTGGGGTTATTGGACCAATAGAAACCTTTCTACGCTTTTAGATTTTTGTCAAAATTAGCAGGACACCGCCCCTGTCCCGTTAATTCAAAATGTCCTGCTAGTGTTGCGTGTATTCTGACGAAATGTCCTGCTAAACCACATATACCAACGCACACACACACACCCCTACACACACACACACACACACACACACACACACACACACACACACACACACACACACGCACAGACTTGTAAATCATCACTCCTCTGTCTCCAGCGAAGCCAAATTTTCCAGATTAGACCCCCTGTAGCTCACACTTAACTCCATTTCTCCTCATGTTCCTTTGTGATGAAGCCTTCTGCTTTGATGATCCTATAGTGAAATAAAAGCTGTGGGAGAACCCAGAGAAGAGCTGAAGACAGTTTGAATGCAAAAGACTTTAGTCATAATGGTAAGTAATCATGGCGCATTAAATTACACTTTAAAAAGGACGTAAATGGCTCCGAACGACTCTGTGAAAAATGATCACAGTCTCAACTGACCAAAAGGAAGAATTTGTTTTCTCTACATATGCTTTGAAAATGTGTGTGATATTTATTCATCGCAAAATGTGTTTCATTTGGGCATCGGTGAGAAAGCTGCTGACCAGTTTCAATGAGTCTGCTAAGTGAGAGACAAAGAGCGCTTCAGGAATCAGATCTCATAGTAAAGAAACTTGGTGTTATTTTAGACCAGGATGTCTTTTAAATCTCAGGTTTCAGAATAGAGACTCACAGATCTGATATTAATATCTGTATCGGTTTCCCTATTGAAAAAATTCTACTTTGGGTATTGATGATGATGTGAACGATCCGTAAGGACAGATCTATCCTATGTGCCTCACTCTGGGATTTATTTTAAATTATATATGGAAATCCTAATTGCACTTTCTGAATCATTTGACAGAAGGTTTGTTACAGTTTATTTTTAAATATTTGACCAAGGTAGTCAACCTATTGCCAGTTTCAGTTTCTTTATCATTTATTCTACGTTGGCTGTTCTACTCCTAACTGCACTGACTGAACAAATCAAAGTTGTTTTTCCATGTTTCACAGAGCCTGTGAAGCTGCTGGTGTATTTAATTTTGCTGTACTGGTGCAGAGTTATCAGATATATTTGTAATTTATTTATGTCCATTTAAAAAAAAAGAAGAAACAACTTGAATCAACCTTGAGCTGTTTTTCTGTTTCAGATCACTGTGGGCCAATGCTAACCCTCAGATGCTTGTATTGGCATCAGAAGAGAAAAAAAAAAAGTGTATCGGTGCGTCCCTTCGTGAGACTGCACCAAACCACAGATAGTCGCTCACAGTGAGCTCGGATCAATTTAAAATGTAAAATTGACCAGGAATGTGAGAGGGCAGATGGCTCAGCATGCTTTGACACTGACTGTAGACTCAACCATCAGCCACAGTCAGAAAGGCCGAGGCCGCCCACTCACACTGATACTAACTGTGGAACCTGGGTTTTATGGGGCTACAAACACACAAATAAATATATACACACACCCATCCATTCGAGAATTCACCCACAGATGCAAACACACACACGCACACGCACACGCACACACACACACACACACACACACACACACACACACACACCTAGGTATCTGTGACCACTAATTGTGCCTGGCCAGCGCCGTCCCCAGCAGCCAGGGTCATGAGGGCGCTGGGTAGCCATTGTGGTGCCCTGTTAAACATAGCTCACCCTTAGACCTGTTATTACCCCTCCAAACTATCATCTTTTTCTCCTCAAAACCGGGCCGGCTCAGTCAGTTTAATGAAGCCGGCATTCCAGTGGAGGGAAACCGACATCGGCTCCCACAGTCCCGTGAAGCAGCAACACTTAATGGTGGTAGGCAGCAACCTCCAGAGAGCAGAGTGGCTTTCCGTACGCCGCTGTACGACGCACTGGACATTTTTTAGCATTTAGTGTGGCACTGTGGTCTGCTTCCATTCTCATTGTGAGTAGTTTTATAATGTTTAGCAACGTTCTTCATGCACTTTAATAGCAGTAACATAAATGGGTTTAGCCGAATATGTTTGTGACATCAGCAAAACTGCATCGAAGGGATTTTACACCCTTTTTAAACATGTTATTTGTAGATTAAGTTGCATTTTTCAAAAATGTCTGACATTTATTTCAGTAAAAGATGATTATTAACCCCTTCTGGGGATTTTCAGGTTCTGTGTGAAGCACTGCTAGAATTGAACCAAAGCAAAAGCAGAACTGAGATAAGTTCAGTTAAAAGCAGATGATTAGATGAAGTTGATTCATCTAATCATCTGGAAAGCAAATCTGACGCCTGTGTTTTCCAGGCGTCAAGCAACTATGTTACTTTCAGTTGTTATAAAAATGTTGCATATATAGCAAATATAACAAAAGAAATTTGACTTCGTAATTTAACGTCTTGAAATTGGGCCTCTGTCTCTTTAAGAAGCTCCTGCTCTTTCTGAAACTCCGCCTTCAGGAAGTCATCACAACATGGCTCCTCAGCAGATGTACAGTTCCACCAGATGTTTGCCAATTGCTGCTGGCTAGTCTGAAGGAGCTGAGTGGGGGAGTCACGGGGAAATGAGTGGTTGCCATGGTGATTAAAGGATTCCTCAAACATCCATGAAAGAATCAAAACAAAACTCCAGGTATGTATTTGATGAGGGAATAACATTATAAAATGATGTAAGAAAAACACATAGAATCTTACATCAAACTGCGACTTTCAGCTGAGTTGAGTTGTCGGTTGAATTGAGTTGTTCTGTTTCTGTTGAGTTCACTGCATTTCTCTGGTCCATAGAGAATCAATGGACAACAAAACCGAATCCAGCCGATTATGTCCTGATTAAAACGTCATTCCGCCCCGCTCCTCCTGCAGCCTTCAGCAGATTCAGAAAACATTTACTTGTGCAGAAATATATATATATATAAAAAAAATTTTATTGTTGTTGCTTCCACTTATGGCATCTGCTTCCCATTTGTCCAGTTGGAATCAATTTCCTGTTTCACTTTTGGAATAATATCAGTTGTTTAAAGAAGGCAGAGCCGCCAGCTGAGTGACAGCGTGGCCATTAGCTTTTGCTTCCCCACTCAAGGACTCCCCTTCATCTGTTGACTTGAATTAGCCTCCCGCTGCCTTTATTAGCAACAGCGGTGGAATCAGAGAAGGCTGTCTGTGCGGATCATTGAGGAAGGAAGAAGGGCGGTGGGGGGGCAACCGCTAAGTGCTTCACGTCTGATCTCTGATGGGGGTCACGGGGTCGCCGCTCAGCCTCACCCTGATGACTTGTGACACTGCCTGAGCAACCAAAACCACACACACACACACACACACACACACACGCACACACACAAATACAAAGGATTTCATTTCATGAACACGCAAAGCCTCTTCCATGAGGAGATTCTGCGCTGATACTATCCTGCACAACTCTGTGGTCTCGCTCTACAAACGATAGCGAGGCTCAAAGTGAAAGGCTATTTTAGGCAGCTGTTAGAAACAATTAATGGGTCAACATGAGACTCAGGCTCGGTGTTTACAGGAAGTTTCCTCTCTAATCACGTCACCAAATTAGCAGTAATTTGAGGCTCTGGGTGAGACCGTTCTCATTTTACTTACTAGTTATGCCTGATCGCACCGGGCCGGGGCGCTGTAATTAAGAATGAAATGTAATCATGTACTTTATGATACATGTTCTTAGCGGCACTCCAACCCAGAGAGATTAATGCATGATGGGAAAAAGAAGATGAAAAAAAGGGCAGCAATTTCCTTTTTAAGAATACAACATTTCTCTGTATTTTTATTTGTTTATTGTACATCACAGTATAAGATACATGTAGCAACATTTTATTACATTAGTGGAAAAAAAAACTTGCATTAGTTAATAAATGAATATTAATGACCATGGTCTCCATAAGCGATTATGGTGAACTGAATGAATTAACTCTAACATTAAGACAACAACCATCAAGTCATAATAGTGACGATAATGATAATCAATCGACAAATTATTTGTAAGAGGCTACTGAATGTAAGCATACAATGACTCAATTAATAGAGTCCAAATGTTCCTTTTAGTGGAGTTTGATTATATGCAGGAATTACATCGAACGAGAAAGGAAGAATAATACAGAAAGTCACTTCACACCATTATTTTTTTTATGTTTAAGTAGTTATGAGACGAAACCTGAAGCCTGCTTTTAGGACGTAGGAAATGTAAATGAGGAAAAAATACACCATAATTAATTTCTCTGATAGGGTAAAAATCTCCTAAATGATATGCACTGCGATTGCTGATCTAGTAATCTACCATCGATTATTTTGGTCTTGGAAGTTAAAAAGCCACAGAATGATGTAGTAAAAAAATGAATAAGTTTAAATGAGTTTTTTTAATGCATTTTTGTTTAGTGCTACTTTTCTGACTAAGATTATTTATAGTAGTTAGAGTCTGGTATTTTTTTTTAAATTTATTTACTGATCGTGTTTCGATTCTTTATGTCTGAGTTAGCACAGGGAGACGTGTTTCTTCTGCTCGTCCATTACAACACTGGAATCGACAGAAGTAACACCATGTCCAGGTGTATATCCTTCATTATTCCTCTTTGCGGAGACGCAACACTTTACATTTCAATTACAAACAAACATATGCTGAGTCAGCATCCATCTACGTCTTGCTCTGAGCAGCTGCACATGTAACACTGATAGCATAGAACACTATATGTATGTCATATTTTCACAACAGCTTCAGAATTTAAGCATCTGCATCTCAAACATCACTTCAGTGACCTGATTGTAATAATAATGTTATTTGATCTCATGCCAAATCACGCAGAACTCTGTCTGCGCCTACGAAGATTTCATTCATCGGCAGGGAGATCTACTCTCTGAATATTTCAGCTAACAATTGTTTGACCAGTTGAGTTCAGTTCAAGTCAACTCAGTTCAACTCTATTTATTCTACTTAAAGGCAGAGAGAAGCTGCACAAACCTAAACAATCACCTGAAACAAACAACAATTAACTTGCAAAACCAAAAAATAAGCACAAAAAATAAGGAGACAAGAATCACCAAGGGAGTGTTAGAGGCTGATGGAACATAAAAGGCCCTCCTCTATGGAGGTATATTCAGTGCAAAAGTATTTATGTTTTGTGAAATAGAAGTCAAAGAAAAAAACTCTATAGTTTTGTAATTGTAGATTTTCTTTCCCAAATAAAAGACAACAGCTGCACCTCTTCAAACTTTTTAGTACAAGCATTTTTAGTACATAAATCAAAGAACACTGTGTTCTTTGATTTACACTTTTAAAAAATGTTATTTACAATGACACCCTGAGGCACCAAACCTGCCTCCATACTCCTCTTGTCCTGTGAAGCCGGCGGTCTCAGTGACCCGGTGGAGAGGAAGTCAGGAGTCTTTAGTAAAACTCAATCAGCCTTGTTGTCATCAAAAGCTACACATAATGTTATTCATTTCATGTTTGCATTTATGTAACAGATCATTTTGATACCACTGCATTCTGTAGAAAAATAGGCAGCAGTAGATTAATAACTCAGATGTGTTTTCACTTTTCTTGTAAAGTCTCACTCCGTCCTGTGACCCATGGAGGGGATGAACGCTCCAGTCTGCTCTCCTTCCCTCCCTAACTCTCCCCAGACTGTCTCCTGTGTGTTTATCTTCTCATCAGGGCCCTTTATTGGTAAATACAGGGGTCCTGTTGAGCCGGCCCCTTCGCTCGCCCTCTCTCTCCCTCTCTCTCTCTGCGCTGTATCATCCCTTGCACTCTGACATCTTTGTTATCCGTCTGTCCATCATCTGTGCATGTGTAGTGTGATATGCGTGTCTGGGAGTGTAACCATAGCGCCCGGTGTTTAGGCTATTAGAGCTCTATTTACAATCTGGAGTTTCTTATTGATTATGTCTGCCTTCTCTCATTGTTTACACGAGGAAAATAAATAACACATGTCACCAAATCTGACTCAATATCTTCTTTTACCTTCATCTCACACACACACACACACATGCACACACACACACACACACACACACACACACTCCCACGCGCACACACACACACACACACACACACACACACACACACACACACACACACACACACACACACACACACACACACACACTCCCTGTTTTCCTTTTAACCAGATAATGTTTTGCCACCTCTTTCTGCTGCTTTGAAGGTTTTCATCCATGTTTTTTATTGTCCAGGGAACCGTTGAGTTTAAAATGGCGATGCACCGATATGATCATTTGGGCCGATATCGAAGGCTGATATGTTATGATATGTTGCTGTTATCATAACAGCAACATATCACGGGAAAAATGATCAGAAATAGATGGCAACAAGACAAAATAAATATTGGTTGTTCATATCAGCCCAGTGTTACATGTTGTAGTCTACTCCATTATTTATTTATTAAACTGGGACCTGAGTTTGATTTTTGTACCACAAGCAACCAATTACAAAACAGTATGACAATAAAAGTCCTGGAATCCTTTTACCGACTGATACGATATGTTAAAAAAAAAAGACTAATATCAGTCGATTACCGATATTTACCAATATTATATATATATTTCACTACATTTTGGGGAAAAGATGACTACAAACAGAGGCAACAAGAAGAAGTGAAATATCAGTTGTTTATATTGGTCCAGTTTTATTTATCGGACCGATGGTACCGATACGCTAAAAATGACTAATGTAGGCCGATACCCATATTAGTGCTGATATATCGTACATCCCCAGTTTGAAATGTAGATTTATGTGCACCACCAGACACTGTGTTATGCCAGTTGTCATGGTGACACACCGCTAGTCCCTGTATGTAAATGAACATGATGCATGCAACCAGCCTCTCACAGAGACAGCCCAGCAGCTGAGGGACTGAGAGGCTGAGACAGGCGACTCTTATGCCACCATGTAAGTGTTTCATATCAGCTGATATTGATAACTGTTCATTAGCTTTTTTTTTTGTTTGTTTTGTTTTAAATATCTGGCAAATGTTTGAAGTTTTATCCACAGTTTCTACTTCACACCATTTTTTATTTTTATTTTTAAGTAGTTAGGCACGGTGGCAAAACATGAAAGCACAGTGCAAGCTACTCAACAGGTTGTTGCTAGGCAACCAAAGAGTCACTTAACTGGCAGTGAGAGGCTGAGCAGCTCAAGCCTTTCCTCTGCCTACATCCCCCAGAATGCCTTGCGATTGGATTCTGGATCCCAGTTCAGTGAATATTCAATATGCTGAATATTGAATATTCTATCAAATATAAGATTATCTATTGATACTGATTGTAAAACAGATTACTGATTTACTGCCCAGCCTCTGGTTATTATTAAGTTCTAATTAACAATCGGTAGTTTACTAATATTAAGGTGATGAAATGTTAATAAGCATCAAAAACATGACAATCACAAAAGATACAGTGAAAAATAACTCAAATAAAATTAGCATTTTCAATTAATTAAGATGTTTTTTCTTTACATATATAATATGTCCATAGTTAACTTATTCTTAGTAAATTGTTGACAAAAATGTAAAAAAGTGCAAAAACCAATATTATTTTAAGATTTGTGCTTATCTGGTAAAGTTATTTTGTGTAAGGGAACCAACCAGCATGTAAACGGTTCCTAAAGTTGGGATCAAGGATCCAATGTGGGTCACAAATGACTCAGGACGGGGTCTCAAAGTCCTCCCCTGCAAATAAAATAAAAATAAATAAAGAAATGCCTTTAGTAATCATATATACGAAGTGCCATGTCTCCAAAAGAATTATTTTGGGTGTTGAAAGCTAAAACGGTTTGGAGCCTTTGCAGCGATGCTTTATTACAAACATTTAGTCCCATGCATTATTCTGAAATAGGTCGTCACATCGCCTAGGTCACTTAAACTCTTTTTTTACTTCGTCTTTGTAAAGGCTTTGCTTCAGCTGATTCAGTGTTTGGAGCTCCGTCTACTTCGCCGTTCGAGACGTTTTGTCACGTCAACTTCTCCGTGAAATCCGTCCGACTGGGACTGTTTTTAAAGCCGCAGCAGCTGGGCTGAAATCTGTGCACGCGTTAAACAGGGAGTTAAAGTGAGCGGCTCTGTGGGAGTGTGAAAAGCAGATTTCCACAGCATAAATCATTCAGCTCAGCGAAGCTCCAACACACCTGAAAACATCCGGGCCGCTGCAGCGAAGAGCCCAGAGACAAAACTCGACCACGTTTTAAACTTCATGGCGTTTATGTGGCAAAACAACGAGCAGCTGAAACCAGTAAATCTCGCTCCTCCCCTTTATGTGGAGGTTTCTACTGAGACAAATGTGAAACGTCACAAACATGAAGCAGGAATATACACTGGGAAGAAACTCAGTTTACAAAAATGTTTGACTTGTAAGTTAATAATGTCCTTCATGGTCCTATATGAACCGTATATGTTGTGATCATTTTCCTGATTGCTTAAAAAATAAAAAAAATAAAATAAAAATTTAAAGCAGGAATAATCCATTCCTTCTACATTAAGGACTTCCCTGCTTTATAACAGCTTTTATATCAGTCAGTGATTAATATCATCATAACTATCGCTCATATATTATGTGCAGCGTCTTTAAATGATGCTGCAGCTTCTTTTGTTTTGTGTTTTTGGACATGAACTGTTCTATTTGACATTTGTAAAGTTTTGCAGCTTTTCCTTTATTACAACAAACAGAACGGAGGACGTCCAGCCCAACGCTCAAAACCACAAATTATGACAACAAGCATCAGAACTAGAGTTCTTACAGTCCAGCTGCTGATTGTATGTCAAAACAAAAACATCGCAAAGAAAATGTAACGTTGGGGCTCATTTTTAGTTGTTATATAAAGTGCATGAAAACTTGATGTGGATGAAGCCAAAGGTGGTATTATTATTATTATTATTATTATTATTATTATTATTATGAAACATGATCCTAACACTCCACCAAATGTTCTCTGTCACTTTCTACGACTGACAATTTTTACGTTGACATGAAAATGTGTCAAAATGCAGCAACGTTGTATTTTAATGCGGTAGTCCTCGTTACATTTGCCCCAAATGCTGAAAATTATTAGTTAAATTATACCTGGCATATTTGCAGAAATGTTTATTCCTGTCCACAGTATTTTTGTAGTTTATATATTTTTTTAAAAATCAATCAAACTGAGGAACCTAAACAACAGAAGTTGTGTTGAGCACCGTGTTCTGTTGGTAAATATATTTTTGTTCAGTTGTTGACTTTATGGTGTCTTCTTTATAACTTTGTAATGTTGTGGTTTTATTGTGTAAAGCACCTTGAGCCACCTCACTGCTGATATGTGATATAGAAATAAACTCGATTGATTGATGCATAAAGAAGGGGAGGAATGCATTTTCACCAAAAAAAAAAAAGCTGAGAATTTTTGAGTTATCTCAGGAATTTTCTAGAAAAATGTTTGAAATTCCTGAGCTTGAAAAGTCAAAAAAATTTCCTACCAAAGACACAAAATGTTCAAGATTAATCTCAGAACTTTTCTGGAAATAATTGTAGAGATTTCTGAACAAATGTTCTACCAAATGTTCAACTTTACGAACTCAGGCATTTTCAAAGTTTTTTCCTAAAAACTCTTTTTTAAATTAATCTCAGAATTTCTGAGTTTATATATCTATATATGTATATTTTTATTTTTAGCAGAAATGTACCCCTTTTTTCATATCTACAATGACCTAAGTACGCCGTGGTGAGGGTTCAGTCTGGACAGGTAGGTTCCTCCAGATGTTTGGTCTGCCACCACTTTCTACCATAACTAAATGTAACTCTATAGGACTGTGGCTGAGTGTTTGCTGCAGAGTTGAACGTTGCTGATTGCGTTGCATGTTATAAAAATCTAAACAACTACACAGCCTTTCATGGGTCCCGTGTTTATATTTGAGCTGGAGAGTGCATATCTGCGCTCTGGCCTTCCCGGAGCAGGGACCAGCGAGTGTGTGTGTGTGTCTGCGTGTGTATGTGTGTGTGTGTGTGTATGTTGGGGTTATCCTCTCCAGATCACCTCTCCACAACAATCACAGGGAGGATGAGATGAAAGGGAGCGAAGCATGGAGACGCGGCGTGTTTACAGCAGCGAGGCCTGAATAAGAGGCTGCGGCGGTCGGTGGCTGTAACTCGAGCTGCGTGTCTGGATCAGCGCGGAGGGCAGCGGGGCTCTCTGAGACGGGGACTTGTTATTCCACAGTCGCACCACAGATCGTGACCAGCAATCAAATAAACTGTCTACAGTTTTTTGGGGGGTCCTTTAAGAAACGGCTCAGCAGGTTTTGACCTAATGCAGCAGCTGCACGTAGCGTCAGATGCTCTTAAAGGGGAAGTGTTATGTAAAACTAACCTTTCTGAGCTTTACGTCATGTTAGAGTGTTACTCCCTCATTAAAAACATACTTGAAGTGTTAGTTTGATTCTTTCATGGCTGTTTAAGAAATCCTACAATCTCTATGGCAACTATTCAGCTGCGCAGAACGCCTGGGTGGACTTAACCCCGCCTTCATTCACAACACAGCTGCAGTTTCCAACTCCCGGAGCAGACCTCCACCATGACTCTTCCACTCAGCTCCTTCAGACTAGTCAGCAGGAATTAGCAAGCACCTGATCATCTGCTGAGCTCGTTATAGGAGCTACTTCTCCATACAACGCTGGTAAAAACATTATTAAAGGTTTAATAGAGGAGCTTTGTTGTGACGACTTCCTGAAGTTTCAGGAAGTTTCTTAAAGAGACAGAGGCTCTTTAAGCCTTAAGGCGTGGAATTACAAAGTCAAATTTATTATAAGTCATGTCTGATATATGTGGCATTTTTATAATAACTGAATAGTTACTTGATTGCGCTACAAAAATGGCACTATGGAAAACACATAAGCATGTTGCACAAAGCAGCTACGTGATTGGCTCATTGCTGTTCTAGGCTTCTGCTGATGGATCCGAACGGTTTATGTCAGAAGTCAGCAGAACAGAAAACATGCATGTCAAGTTATATTTATATTTATATTTTACTGGAACAACTTATTTTTCAGTGATATGAGCAACATGTGAGCAGCATTCCTGAAGTGAGAGGGCATATTTTTGAAATTATTAATGTCATGTGTTCCGCTGTCAGACGTGAGTTAATTTAAGCACATAAAGCCTAGCATGCTTTAAGGCAGAGGTGTCCAAAGTGTGGCCCGGGGCCATTTGTGGCCCTTGAACTGAGATTGTGCGACCTCCACCTCCCAACTGCAATTTAACAATGATACAAATCTGACCTGTTTAGCTCAGGCGCTTGACGCAGATGGACAATTATTTGTAATCAGCGTAAAATTATTACCAACAAAATTTTTATACAATGGAAAATGTTAAGTATGACATTTGTTAGTTAACAAGTGTTAGTCTTTTAGTCAAGCTATTATAATAAGTAGAATAAAGTCCACCCAGAGACCATTGCTGACATTAGCTTTTACTTACAGCTTTTATAATTTTAGCTAAATGGAGCAAAGTGAGTCCAAAATATTTGAAATCTAGATGCTTCTCTTTTAATATAAGAAACACAAAAAATATCTTTTATGTTTTGGATGTACAATGAATAATACCCCTTTCTTACAAAAAACAACAACAAAAAAAACAACAAAAAACAAAAACAAATGAAAAAGTTGAACAACTTTAAAATCAACGACTTTGGCCTATGTGACAAAAAGTTTGGACCCCAGTGTTTTAAAGGTTAGTTTGGAATATTCTGAAGTGTGATTGTGTGAAGAGTTCACTAGTAATAGTTACCTTACCTGTTGTAGAAAGATGAAACGTCAGTGGAGAAGCTCACAAGGTTGGAACATTGAAATCATTCAGCCTGAGATGGAGATGACCTGCTGTTCCCTCTGCGGCCAACAGGGAGCAGTAGAGGCCTGGTAAAGTCCGCAGAGATCCTCGTTAACTATGTCGCCTCACCTCTGGCTTTTCAGGCCCTGACCCTCACCCTGCAGGCCTCAGTCTGTCTGCGTGTGTGTGTGAATGTGTGTGTGTGTGTGTGTGTGTGTGTGTGTGTGTGTGTGTGTGTGTGTGTGTGTGTGTGTGTGAATGTGTGACATAGGAGAAATAGAGGTGCTGTGGAACATCTCTCAGTGAGTCTGCGTTTACATTCCCAGCCTGTGTGTGTGTGTGTGTGTCTAAGACTGCCTGTTGTTTTTGAGAGGCTGTGTGTGTGATCAGAGCTCAGTCGTCAGTCTGCTGGGTGTCGGATCGCTGATCTGCAGAGCGAACATGACTGGATGTTATGGAGCCTCAACATGCATGTCAGTGTTTGACACACACATTTTTACTCTTTTGGCAGTTTAACTTTAGATCGCCTCACTCTTGTGGACTTTTGCTTTGACAAAAGAGAAGTAAGAACAGAATTTGAAGAATGAACTGCAAAACACCATGCAAAACGGACATATTTAAATTTATGTATTCAAAAATATTCTTTATGTTTTGCCTTTTATGTTGAATTTGAATTCAAAACAATTTTTTTTAATTCAATTTTTATTTTAGATTAATCTTAGGAAGATTTTCCAGGCTTCTGTTTTGGTTTCAAAAACCGCAAGAAGTTAGAATTGTAACACGAGTTACAATTGTTTTTATTAAATGAATATCCTTATATGTGGTTAATTTGACAACATCATTAATTAACAAAAAACATTTAAAATGTGTCGAATTGTCTTTCAAGCTAGTTGCGTAATTTTTGTAGAAGATGAACTAATTTGTCATTTTGACTCCAGATTCAGCCGATGAAAGCAGAACGTCACCTCAGTCAAACTTTAACAGACTCTTCCTGGTGGACAGAGAATATTTCTGCATATTTAAGGAAACGGGACAGATAATGGAGGTGCCTTAGAGCCTAAACTAAACCAGGTACAGGTGATGTAAAAAAAATAAAATCAAACTAATCAAACTGTTAAAGCATGGAGTAAAATATGACGCAACACTTAGATTAATACATATCCACAAAACACCTCCAAGTTGAATCGGTTCACAGTAAAGTGAAGCAAATCCCATCTGATTGAAGCTAAGTCACTGCCCATGTCTGCAGGCCTGGTCTGAGTGGCGCTTCCACGTTGGAACACATCAGTATTAACTCACACATGACAGAAAATACTAAACATGTTCACAAGGCACTTTATCCAGTTTATTTTCACTCATACAGAGCCAGCTCAGAGCCATAAATCCACGCTGGTGGCAGCCTTGGGTTTCAGGAAATCTTTTCATCTGACCAAAACGGTTCTTCTGACCTTAAGTAGCATTTACGTTTCGCAGAGACTCAGTTAGTTTCTTAGAGTGACTCAGATGGAGAGCATAGAGGAACCTGCAGTAAGGAGGCCTTTCAACCTGAAACACTTGGAGACGGTCAGGAATTACAAGCAGGGTCTGATGGCTGTGATGGCAACAAAGATTTCTCTGTTCATAATTGAGGAGTATCAATAATGCTCAGCTTGTATTTTTAAGTAAAATTAAATGTAAACAAAAACAAACTTTTCTAAAATTCTTTTTTTTTTTTTTAACATTGTTTTGTCATCTTTTGAGAGATGCCTCATTTTTCTTTTGGAGACAAACAACTTCACATATATTAATTTACATTTTGTCAGGGGTTTCAATAACCTCAGACTTGTATGAATGAATGAATGAATGAATGAATGAATGAATTGCATTGCTGGTTGGTATCCCATTAGAACTGCAGACCCTCATCAGACCTTGTTCTTCTCATGGAAACTCTGGTTCTACAATCAGTTCTAAGCTCCATCTACATTGTGAAAATTAAATGAATAATAACTTAATAGTCCAGACGTTCACAGGCTCTATCATTCTTTAGTTGTTGTTGTTTTAAAATAGCTTAACAAGCTAATTCATATCAGTTTATTGCTGTCCTCTTCACACAAAGTCTTCGTTAATATGGCAACATTTCCATTAACGCTCTTTTCATCCATTCCAGGTGTCAAACAGCCAATTTTTAACAAAGAGTTTGTCCACAAAAGCTGCTTATTTTTGTAAATCACCCCTTCATCTTCATTAAAATCCTGTTTAGAAACACTCCTGCTGTTCTTAACCTCTCTTACATAATTTAAAGAGAAAATCTGTGCTGTTGTAACTCACGTTTAACTCCTTCCTCTGTGAGGGTCATAAAACAAAACGGCAGAATACCTCGCAGTGCTCATCTCTGCTGTATCTGCTGTTCGGTCATTTTCTCCTTTAATATATAACAATCATAACATGGGGAAAATGTCTTGTTATAAATAATCTGCCAGTGGAGCTGGTACCTCTTCATCAGTATAAAGGAATAATTGGCTCTAAACAAGCTTCTATTTCTTGCTGAAAAGTTACTTGTAAGTTAGTTTTGAATTTTTTTAAAGAGAACTGAGATAGTTAAACCAAAATCTAGACCAAAAACATTTGCTAAGATTTTGTGCTTTTGCAGCGTTTCACCCCTGTCATCACACTTTTGTGATAACTTATCACTGTGGAGAAACTTTGATCATCTCTCTGTTGCAGAATTGTTTTAATTTAGCCACACTGGAGGGTTTTGGGGCATTACTGGCCTGTGTAAGGCCTCACCGCATTATCTCAATTAGATTTAAATCCAGAGTGGAACATTCCAAAGCCAAATGTTTTTAGCATCCAGAGGTGGAGCTGCTGATGGGATCCTCTGGTCCTGCTGCACAAACCAAGCCTGAGAGAGTTTAAGGTTACAGACTGATGGTCAGACCTTCTCCTTCAAACATTTCCTGCTCGGGAGCAGAACTCATGGTTTCTGTACAAACCCACTGTTGGTTTGACTCACTCATAGTTACAGACGTGCCTGAGCACAATATATAAAATTCACTGAGCCTTCTGGTTATTGGGAGAGCGTTATTAATAACACGTCTCTAGAAAGAGCCTGATCTGCTCTGCATACAAAAACACAATGAGGTGTAATCAGTCAGCCAGACAGCTGTGTGGCGTTCAAGTTCATCGTGTAAAAATGTTGATTGTTAAGTTACTGTCACTCGTGAAAATGTTCATTTGAGAGCATTCATTATTTATTCCCAGTTCCAAATGTGAAATCCAGTCGTGTTGTTCATCCTCGTGTGTGTGCGTGTGTGTATGCGCGCGCGTATGTGTGTGTGTGTGTGTGTGTGTGTGCGTGTGTGTGTGTGTGTGCGTGTGTGTGCCGCTGTGAATCTTCAGCTGCATTTCCACTGACCATATAACTGAGCAATTTGACATTTTGAAAATAAATTTGCTTTATGGAAATTTGCCAATTTTGGAAAAAACTTGTTTTTCGCTAAAAATGTTTTGGCACTAGAATGAAGTGATTTTATTTTTATTCTTTTGCAAAACTGCAATACAGTTTTTTTTAATTCCTCAAAATTTGGCTCTTGGAAAAACAAATAATGGCTTAATAAAAACACTCCATTTTGTAAAAGGTTTTTGATAGAAAGTTTGTATTTATTAATTTTTTTATTGAAAGTGGTTTATTTAGCAAAACTGCAATAGAAACACTTCTTCACATCGTAAGTCACATGATCAGCAACATTATTGTACCACTAGCGCAAACCACGAAGAAGAAGACAACAGGAAGCAGTAGGGGGATGACGGCATGGCATTGCTTTTTTAATGACATTCCATGAACAACCTTATTCACGCGAGATTTTAAATGCATTTTTTTAATCTAATGCAAACACCACAATTGCAAAATTGTTTTTTTTTTTCCAATATTAGCAGAATATTGAAAATATTTCTGGACTACTCAGAGGTTTTACCTGGATTTTCCTCAGAAACATTCTCCTGTCTCCTACCTGTCCTGGCAGCCGTCAGTCCTGCTGGCCGTTCCAGCCGCCGGTTCCCACGCTTTGCTCTTCCAGTCAGCGCTCACGCTGATCTGCAGCAGAGGCTAGGCCCGTCCTAGGACTGCGGTCAAGTACAGGAAGGGAGGGAGCGTGAATCAGAGCTGACCCACAGAGGCGCCTTCTGTCCGAGCCAAGTGAGGGCCTTTTCTGGTCCACTGCAGCGTGTGGAGGGTAAACAGACTGGACAATAACATAGAAGCAGAAGGAGAACAGGAGCAGGCAGGCGACCGCAGGCCTGTTTGGCATCTGCTCACGCCCGGACAGAAACAAGCTGCAAGAATCCACACAAACACACAAAGACAACACTAATGCCGATTTTTAAATTTTTTTTGTCTATTTCACCCTGTCATGCGCTTGAAGAGGTGAAATGCATCTACTAACAGAAAACAGAAAAGTCGCTTAGCATGATTCAGAAGAATCTGAAATATTACATTAAAATATTTGATTTTAGTCTTTATCACTCAGACTTTATCACAAACAAAACAGTTTGACAAATATCAGCTGTTAGTGGACATGATTTCATTGTTACGACGTACACCAGGAAAGGCTGGAGGAGTCGCCAAATAAACCCGTGACTTCCTTCTTCGAGTGGGCGGAGCTAAAGTGATGTCATCAATCTACCGTTGAACAGACTTTCCTGATGACGCACAATGTTTGATGCAGATCGGATGGTGTACCAGGGAGATGTAGCTGTAGTGGGCGCTGTGGAGTCAAACTGTAATGAACTCTTTAGAGTTCAACAAAGATCTTTCACATCCAGGTTTGTCCAAATCGGATCATGACTTAGAACCCACGGGATTGTACTGTGATTCGCCACTCTGCCACGCCCACATATTCCAGCCAACAGTCGGCTTTGTTTCTGTTGACATACAATTGAGTAATTTGACATTACAAAAAATAAAACTGTTTCCTGGAAACAAAGCAATTTCTAAAAACTCTAAATTTTCAATTAAGGGTTTTGGTGCTGGGATGAGATGGTTTATCAAAAATGGTTTGGTTGGCAAAACTGCAACGGAAACACCTTTTTCACATCAAATGAGTCACATGATCAACAACTGGTGCAATCCATGAAGAAGAAGAGGACAGGAAGTAGTTGGAGGATCATATTGTTAACTTATTGGGCCATCAAACTTGATTTTAATTGTGCTTCTTATTGCGCTGTGTGTCTCTTTGTGTGTGTGTGTGTGTGTGTGTATATGTGTGTGTGTGTGTGTGTGTGTGTGTATGTGTTTGTATCAACTGAAGGTAACACTTGATTGTGCTTTAAAAACGAACCTTTTGACTGGAAAAACACAATGCTGTCTCTTTTAAACATTTGGTGATTCGTGTACTGTATCACCAGCGAGATGTATCACTACGCCCTTATTTTCAATGTTTATCTCAAAACCATTAAGGCTTTTATTGTATTTTCCTTGAGATTGAGGGTTTCTGGTACAAGACCCTCTTTATCAAAACAGTATATATCAATATTCATCATCTGTCCATCACCTCTTCTCTCTCTTGAGGTTGACAATAGGAGTACCCTGAGAGACGCACAGGGAGACGAGTCCAGCTTCGAGCTGGAGAAGAAACAACACGATCGGTTATTTTACGTCAGATCTTTCTGAAAACTGGGAACCGTATTTGGCCAAGAACATTGGAACAGTTTCATCTCAACTCTCAAGCTTTCAGTATTTAGAAGGTTTTCCATTAAACATTCCTGTTAATGATTACGCAACATAAAGGTGGCAGAGAAACCGAAGAAGCAGCTGTATAAATTAGTGAATAACTTACTTTATGAAGCGGACGTCAATCCCTCATTATCTTGAACTTTTCTCAGAATCCGCTCATCTCAGATCCATCTAGCTCTCATTCCTTATGAATAAGTGTTTATTATAATTTAAAAATGATAGACTAATGCTAATGATGGACACTCATAATCATCTATCGGTTTGTTTCATTTTGCATGAGTATAAATTAAATAATGCTGATTAATGCATTCACTTTGAATCAGAGGTTTGATCATTGATGCTTGTCATTAATTCATGCAGATCTGGAAGCTGGTTTTACGAGGGTTATTTAAATACTGCATGTTTTCTTTGGTGAAAAATACATGAACACATTGATAGAAGCATTAGAGGCTTCTCCATTCCTTTTGATATCGTCTGCCTAGCTGCTGGAGTTATTGATATGATTTTTGTCTGGTACATATAAACTAGCAGAGAGACACCTGTAAATATGCACCACAGGCAGACATGTCCAACAACTCAGAGCGTCTTATCAGAATCCCGATATATGGAAGAAGAAAAAGGGATAATTATGATTGAGGAGAACTCATCACAGGTTGTGGTCAGTAAAGGCCTGAAATAAACGATTCAAACTCCACTAACTTTTTCACACAAGCTTCACTGCATTTTATCTGTTAGTGGAACACAAATCAAAGCGGTGGACAATTGTGAAGTAAGTGGAAGGAAAAGATTCAGCAAAACTCTGAAAAGTGTGGAGTGTACGTGCATCCTATCTCGACACTTTGTACAGCCACCATTTGCTGCATTTAAACTTTTGAAGTGTATCCCTATCATAATTGCAAATAATAATAATAATAATAAAAAATGAAATGGTTGCCAATCATCCCAAATGATTTGTGAGCGAAGTGTGAGATTTGAACCGACTCATCCAAACATCTTTGTTTTTAAAACTCTACCAACGAGGCTCCTCGTCTCATCAGGTCAAACGATAGCGTGAGAATCTCTAACGACCAGATCCTCCATAAAGAGAAGACCCCCATAAAAATCTCCATAAAATACCTCCTCCTCTCTGTCATTACCCACCTCCTGAAAACAATAACGCTGTAAAACACTTATATTTTTACTGGAGTTATAAAAAAGTACCTGCTGAACATGTATTTCATTTTAATGGTGATGCTTGCTTTATGGAGGGCGGTCATATGAGCCATCAATAGGATAAGGCGAGAGTTCACAGAGGATGGATGTGCAAACACACACACACACCTACACACACGCACACACACACACACACACACAGTGCAGATCCTTGAGGACTGATGGGTACACACAGAAACAGAGCTTGCATTTGGAACAGGACCCGATAGATTCACGTTGCCTTGTTGCCTACTTAACCTGCTGCAATTAGCAGACAGGAAAAGGTCTGGTCACTGAAAATGTAATCACAAAATTAGCAGCGTGATACATCAACCCAACATACGTCTATTAAGTCCAGGTTATGGATTCGGCATTCGTTCATATCAGTGCTGACGATGGCAGATAATTGGGCGCGCTAATCCAGTAATGCTTACAAATGGCCACATTACGTTTGAGCAACGCTGATTAAAGACCGACGTCAAACATTACGGCCACGCACACACACACACACACACAACTCTCCGTTCCCGCTCACACACAGAGCAGCTGACAATTTTCTGTATTTGTGTTACCCCCATCAGAGGTCAAAGTGTGGCTTCGTGCCGCATTGACAAGTGACACTGCTCGTAAACAGCGCTGTCATTAACTACACCGTCGTTTGCCAATACATCACACTCCACTGTCATAAAAACACGGAAAACACATTGCTGCGCTGGTTATTACGCGCCTTAAACCTTGACCAGCCAATAAAAAATGACTGAAATTACGACGATGGTATCAGAAGGGTAATTCTTTATGAGATTTTTATTATTTTTCTTTTTAAGAGTCTCAACTAATAAAATTGAAGTCTATCTGGTGCTGACCACAGATTGCTCAAAACAAGTCAAGTCAGGTGGGAATGTTACAGTCACTCTTCTGACTTTGCTGACTCATTTTGTTTTGTGAAAAATAAGATCTAAAAGCATTCATTGTGAAAATGCGTCCAGTTCCTGCAGCACTGCATCAGCGACACTCGGCTTTTAATAAGTATGCCACCCAGCAACTGCAGCCCACCAATCTAATAAAAGATGGCAGATCAATTTATGACTGAATATGAAATGTCTTATGCACATGACCTTATGGCTGCCTATTTAACCTAATAAAACTAATATGAGCCCCATATATCACTTATTACTGATAGAGGATCAATACTGGATTCAATTAGCTAATGATGCTGAAAGGTACTTCCTGGATCTGTTCAGATTACAGAGCTTTGTTCGCTGGCTCACCTTCGATACGACTGCTCTGAATATTTACAGTCCTGTTCATTCGGGCTTGTCATTTAAAGTTGGGGGCAGACTAATACTTTCAGGTCTCAGTTTATTGCCCAGGTTATAAATGTCGCTTACACTGTAAAACCTATCACCTGCTAACTCAAAAGATCAGTTTTTACGTAGGCTAATTTGTTAAGCTGTACTATTTGGGGTGGCAGACATTATTTTGGGGTAAAAGTTGATCATGTTGCCTTTCGTTTCCATTCAACTCACCTAGTTTTGCCCAAAGGAAAGACTGACATATAAAAAGACCTGAACTACATCAATTCTCCACTCCACAGGTAAAAGTGACATTTAGATGGGCAGAATTATGTGTTTTCAAGGGACATAGTACCAATTTATTATACAATGTAGCAACTATGTTAACTTCAAGATGCTATATATATGTCAAATATGACTTGAAGGCAATCTTACTTTGTAATTTAATGCCTTGAAATTAGGCCTCTGTCACTTTAAAAACTCCAATTCTTTTTGAAACTACGCCTCCACAGCATGGCCCCTCTGTTAACCCTTTAACGTTTTTACCAGCGTTGTATTGAGAAGTAGCTCCTATAATGAGCTCAGATCCACCAGATATTTGCTAATTGCTGCTGGCTAGTCTGAAGGAGCTGAGCGGGGAGTCATAGGGTTAGAAAGTTTGGTAACTGCAGCTCAGAGGAGGAACTGCAGTTACTTGTAAAGTTTAAAAATGTAAATTTTTACATAACACTGGCCTTTTAAAGTTATGGTTAAAACATCTATAGTTTGCCCTGTTGTTGCCTGGAGCCACTGAATGTGCCCAGTTTTCTTTTTTTTTTTTTAAATGCTAACATCTGCACACCAGTGTCTGCATGTGCATCTGATTCACAATCCCATACAAAGGAAGATCTGCTGAGCAAATTGCTCAACAGATGCAAAACGTGAAGCTTTTCTCATGGAATTAGCTATGAGGAAACATTTTGTTATCTAAGCTGTTGTTCTTGGGAACAAGAGCTATGATTAGACTGTGAAGTGAAGGCATTTATGACATGATACAAAATTAACCTATATTCCATCTGGTGTGTTTGATGGGTGAGTTGCACCGCCTTATCATTAGATTTATCTGCTTTGTAAATCAGCTGCTGAGATCAAGATAAAGAAGGGCAGCGTATGAGATGGACAAACAATTTGTCGTAAAACGTTTTCAAAAGTGAGACCGGTTCGCTGCTGAGTGCACTGAAAAAACAAAACGTTTGATCAAACTTTAAAAAAATGTAGTTAGTTTGTTTCAATTCTTCCATTTCATTTGGTGACTAAATACAGAGGGATGAACTGATATGGCAAAACCTGAACTGATGGTCTGATCCCCTTCAGAGGGAGGAGAAAAAATGTTTTTGTGAATGTTCTTAAAGGGGATCTGTTGTTCAAAATGTACTTTTTGCATGTTTTTATACTTCTTTTTGGGTTTTTATTGCTTCTAAAAACAGCCCAAGTGCTTTCCTTGGTAATAGGTGGATTTTTTTTAGTGTCTGGAAAATAAGTTGTTTCAGAAACTTCCAGATTGTAGAGTCGACGGCCACTGCGCCGTCACCTAGCAACCCAAGCAAAGTTCCAACATGTGTGGTCAGCTGGTTTTACTGTTGTGGTTGCTGCATAATGTCTCCTGGAAAAGACAAGCATTTTTTTGTTGTCTTCCTAAAATAATGGCCTAAGTGATTTTTTTTTTGCCAAAAACTATTTTTTTTGTCACTATTTGGTAAAAAAGAGGTGGTGATTTTTGCCAAAAAAAAGTTTTTTTTTTTGTTTTTTTTTTTTGGTTAAAAAAATGACTTGGGCTATTATTTTAGAAAGATATGAAAACGAATTGCTGTATTGTTATTGGTTGTGCAGGAGGCTCCACTTCTGCATTTCAAAGAGGCCCTTAGACAGCTCCTTCTGAAAGGAACACAAAGTAAGCAGAACCGACTGAAATGTCATTACCTACGAACAATTTGTTGCAAAAACAAAAACAACAAAAAACAGTAAAGAACATGTTTTGCGTGGACCGCAGATCCATCCTAAACTGTTCAGACAAGCAGAACATCATTGTTAAAGTTGGATATTTGAAATGTGTCGCTCGGTTTTTCTAATGCTTCATACCTTAATGGGTGAATAACAGTGAGTCCCTGTTTATGTGCTGAAGCAGCTTGTGTTTCTTGGAGGTTTCTGACTCCGGTCTCTCAGACGTGAGCAGCAGTTGGTGGAGGGCTTTTATTCGATTGTGGCCAAAAAGTCTGGATATCATCAGGCCTGCTCTGCGCTCTGTAAACAGAGTGGGCATTGAATACATTAGCCCCCACATCGATTTGAATCTTTCTCTCCAAACACCGCCTCTCCAGCTTTTGTTCTGCTCCTCCGACTGAACTTCCGCCTTTGCTCTTTAATCTTCTCCTCTTGTTCTCTCGCTGTCAGTCACCCTCAGTCCTTTTCAGCTCTTAGGGACACTTAAAGATAACGACTGCTCGCCGTGTCAATTTAAATGAAGTTGATGACAAAAAGATGCCTGTGAAGTTGGGATGTAACCGAAGGAACACAGAATTCCTGCTCGTTTGAAGGAGTTCGGCCTGATTGCTTGGTGGCCAAACTGCAGCAGTCTGTGAGGGAGATGAGCTGAATGCATATCACCTGAGAATAAAAGCAATCTGTCTCCACAGGTATGAACAGTCTCAGATTCACCTCAACTATAATGTAAAAAAAAAGAGAGAAAAGAACAGAGGAGAAAGAAGGCAAATGTTTCCTGCTTTAAAAAAAATGTTATATTAAAAAAAAGTGGGAACACAAGAAAGAGCAATAGGCTTCAGGCATATCTAGAAATGATTTACTTTTTGTCTTTTCTCATTTCCTTTTGCTTTGAGTGACATTTTTATGTCATCAGCTAAAACTGGGAGTGTTTGTCATTACCACTGGAAACCAGTGGCGTCACAAAGCCTAATTTACGGAGGCTCCAAAAATATTCTCAGGCCCCAATAAGTAATTTGGTGGTTCTTTGTTGCTATTATTTCTGTTTTTCATTGCTGGGTGGTGAGCTTAAATAAATAATCACATAATTGTGTCAGTTTCCCTTTACTTCATATTGTTTAGGTACTGTATTTTCCGGACTATAGAGTGCACCTTACTATAAGCCGCACCTACAAATCTTTAAAAAAAAAACAACAACAAAAAACTGGAAACGTACAAGCTGCACCGGGCTATAAGCCGCTGACATCTCTGCCGCTCTCGGTTTTCCATAAGGACCCAGCAGAGGGCTGTGTCCCTAATAAATCTGCTGAATTAATTAAGGACGCAACCCTCCGTTTCCAAAGCCGAACCAGGGTTTCATTCACGTCGAGTTTATGAGCAAGCGGCTCTATTTCCCTCCTGTACTGCCAGATCGATGGCCCTCAACTTAAAAACTGCATCATATGAGTTTGAAGAGATTTCTCCGTCCTGTCTGCTGCTAGCATCTGCTTGTTCTAAATGAAAATTAGCACTTTCTTCTGTTAATTTCCAATTTTGACTTCGAATGATTCACTTCCTGCTAAAGAGCCCCCTGGTGGTTGAAGAAAAATCCACAGAAAAGCTACAGGTGCTGGTCATAAAATTAGAATATTGTGATAAAGTTCATTATTTTCCATAATGTCATGATAAAAATTAAATTGTCATATATTTTAGATTCATTGCACACCAACTGAAATATTTCAGGTCTTTTATTGTTTTAATTTTGATGATTTTGGCAAACAGCTCTTGAAAACCCAAAATCCCTGTCTCAAAAAATTAGAATATTATGAAAAGGTTCTCTGAACGAGCAATAAAAATAATCATCTGAATCAACAAAATAACTCTAAACACCTGAAAAAGATTCCTGAGGCCTTTAAAAGCTCCCAGCCTGGTTCATTACTCAAAACCGCAATCATGGGTCAGACTGCTGACCTGACTGCTGTCCAGAAGGCCATCACTGACATCCTCAAGCAAGAGGGTGAGAAACGGAAAGAAATTTCTGAACGAATCGGCTGTTTGCAGAGTGTTATATCAAGGCACCTCAGTGGGAAGTCAGTAGGAAGGAAAAAGTGTGGCAGAAAACGCTACACAACGAGAAGAGGTGACCGGACCCTGAGGAAGATTGTGGAGAAGGGCCGATTCCAGACCTTGGGGGAAGCAGTGGACTGAGTCTGGAGTAGAAACATCCAGAGCCACTGTGCACAGGCGTGTGCAGGAAATGGGCTACAGGTGCCGCATTCCCCAGGTCAAAGGTCAAGCCACTTTTGAACCAGAAACAGCGGCAGAAGCACCGGACCTGGGCTACAGAGAAGCAGCACTTTGGACCACTGTTGTTCAGTGGTCCAAAGTACTTTTTTCGGATGAAAGCAAACTTTGCATGTCATTCGGAAATCAAAGTGCCAGACTCTGGAGGAAGACTGGGGAGAAGGAA